>NW_019524337.1:19216-38778 GCF_002814215.2 Seriola lalandi dorsalis
TTTTTTTATATTTTTCTAATTTTTCTGCCTTGCTTTTTGAACAGTTTGAAAATGTTTTACATAATTCATAAGAATGCAAAATGAAAAACGAAGATTCCTATGTTGAATTGTAAAATTGAAATGTTCAATAAAGTTTGGAGAAAAAAAAAAGACTATAAAAGGTTGATAGAAACCAGATGGGGGCGGTACTGAGACATGAGAAACAACAAGAAGAAGAAGAAGCACCGCCCCCCCTCCTCCTCCTCCTCTTCCTGCGCCTCGTGACAAAATCACGTGATCGGTCCGCAGCGTGACGTGACATCAGCTGACTGACCAGAGGCGAAGTCAGATCCTCCGTCGACCTTCGTCTGGGTGAATCTCTCCGGTCTCTGCTCCGTTTCCGCGCCGCTGTCCGCAGCTCCTCTCCCCCAAAATGGCGAGCCAATCCCAGGGAATCCAGCAGCTGCTCCAGGCCGAGAAGAGAGCGGCCGAGAAGGTGGCAGAGGCCCGCAAACGTGAGTAGGACAAACGGCCTGCGAGCCCGCTGCGGCCCGTTAGCTGTTAGCCCGTTAGCAGGTTAGAGACTCCCGCATCTGAAAAGCTCAGAGTCTCTGCTGCTGCTGTCACTCTGACTCACTTCACAGTCAAACCGGAGCCGGTTAACCGACCACCAACTTCCTCTGTTCAGTTCGGCTCACAGTCAGGTGTCCCCTCCTCACCTGTCCATATGCAGACAGAGCCCCGCTGCAGGACTGACACGAATGTGAAAGAAGTTTGGTTCAATCAGAATCAATATCTGTGATTAGTTTACAGGCACAGTTCATAAATGCAGTTTCTTTTATAATTCTGACTCTGTCATTCAAACTTTTTAACTATTTAATCTGTTCCTCTGAACAAACTTAATGTAACTAGATGTTTACTCCATTTATTCTCATGTTTAGTTCTGTTCTCTGTCAGTGATGGTTCTGAGTCACACATCATGTGACCACGCCATGTGACCACGCCATGTGACCACGGCATGTGATAAATAGTCAGAACGTATGAGAGAGAGAGAGAGAGAGAGAGAGAGAGAGAGAGAGAGAGAGAGAGAGAGAGAGAGAGAGATGATTGAATCAGATCTGTCTGCAGTGGAATGCTTTTAATACAATCAGTTCAGCTGATTAACTCACACACACCTGGACAGAATCTTTGTTCTTTGTCAAATTATTACATCATCATCACAGATGATGCTGACTGAGCTCAGTGACATCACACCATGAACCTGCCTGTCAGCCAGGTGAGCTGTGATATCATACCATGAAGGTTCAGCAGTGATTTAAACAGAGGCAGATGATAATGTCACATTAACATCCTGTGTCATCTGTCACTGAGTTCATGTTCTATTATAATAATAATTATTATAGTACATAATAGAGAGATAATAACATCTATAATAATAATTATTATTATAATATTATATTAATTATAATTATCACAGAATCTGTTGTATTCATCAAGTGTCTCCTCTCTCCTGCTGAACTGTGGGTCTCTCTCTCTCTCTCTCTCTCTCTCTCTCTCTCTCATGTACTGTGGTTGTCTCTCATCCTCAGGTAAGAACCGTCGTCTGAAGCAGGCGAAGGAGGAAGCTCAGGCTGAGATCGAACAGTATCGCCTGCAGAGAGAGAAAGAGTTCAAGACCAAGGAGGCGGCCGTAAGAACTTTCCACCATCCTCCTCTATTTCCAATACATTTTATTAATATATATGTATATAAAAAAATGCTTCTCCAAATATTTTACCAGTATTTCTTTTAAGTTTATTTATTTTTCATAATTTTCCAATATATTAATATCAATGTTTTTATTTAGTTTCTTTCCTCTTTAACATTCTAAGTATTTAATGTAAATATTCTAAATGTTTTGTTTTCTGTTCTGTTCCCTCCATTGTGTTTTTTATTTTTATTTGTTTAAACTGCACAGTAACCGTTCTTCCTGATGATTCTTTAATATCTTGTCACTGTGTTCATATCTGTATATTAAACTTTGTGACCCCCTTCCTCAGGCCCTCGGTTCCCATGGTAACAGCGCGGTGGAGGTGGATCGTGACACGGCAGAGCGGATGGGTCGTATCCAGGCCAGCTTCCGCGGTAACCGGGAGGCGGTGCTGGGCGAGCTACTGCGGCGTGTATGCGACATCCAGCCAGAGTTTCATGCTAACTATCGTGTGGCCGGCTGAGGGGGTGGGGCCACGAGTCATCGGGGCGGGGTGAAAACCAGAAGGGGTGGGGCAAACGAAGGAGACATGGATGCTAGCAACATTAGCTTTGATCAGAGCCGAAACCTTTTAGTTTAGTGTTGTAGTTTTTGACTCAAACTAAATTCTCCAGAAAATATATAAAAACTTTTATTTTGAAGGTGAGAAGTTGGTTTGCTGCTCCGTATGAAGGGGAGAACGTAAATAAATGTTGTTACTGTGTTGATGTTGATGAAATATTTATATATATTGAATTAATTTTTTGTTTCAATCTTAACAAAATAAGTCTTTCTTCACTGTATCTTTGTCAGTTGAGAATATCAGCCAAACGGGTGTCATTTTAAAATCAAACACAACTCAATGAAATCAGATTTGATGATGCTGATTGGCTGTTTTTCTCTGAACTTGCTTTTCTGCTCCAAAACCTGATTGGCTGGAGAAAGTGGAGAAAGGCTTTTATTGTGAAACTCTTCCAATTTTTTTTTTTTGGCTGTTTCCTATGTGACTTGACTTCCTGTTGATGTTTGTGAAGTGATGATGAAAAAAAACCTAATATTAAACTGACTTCTGATTGGCTGAAACTGTGATACTGCTCCGTGATTGGCTGCAATTTAAACATTTGACTGACGGCCAGCAGAGGGCGCCAGACCTGAGAGTCCTGGAGGAGGAAAGTTCAAAGGGTTCCTTCAGGGTCCTGGAAAAGGCTCCTGGGTTTCCTGTGGATGATCCAACAGGCCTTGAAAAGCTGCTGCTGTGTTTCAGTTGTCCTTAGGGATTATAGAGGTATGATTGGTTTATTTAAAATGACAGAAAATCAGATGCATTCAATAGAAATTATAATTTCTATAGATGAAAAACTCTAAATTAAATTATATATAATCAGAGATAAAACAAGAGGCCGCTCTGCTTTTAGTTTTACTTCTGTGACACCGGATTAATAGAGTATTTTATACAGTGATATTTGTACTTTTACTGAAGTACATGAAGTCACTTCCTTCATCACAATGAAAAATAAATCAGTGAATTGAAAAAGAAGTTTTAGTTGCATTAAAAACTAGTTTCAGACTCTGAGTCTGATCAGTCTCTTACCAACAAATCACGCCTACGTGGCTTCGAAAAAGCCCCGCCCCTTGCCGAAGAACTCGCCCTCTGATTGGTCCAGACTCTGAAGCTCCTCCTCTACGGACGTCCTGACGCAGCTCACGGAAGTAGTGGCGGAGCAGAGGCAGACGGTGAAGAGTGTCTGTTTTTCTCCCTCTTCTACTTTCTATTCTTCCCCTTCTTCTCTTTTTCATACGACTTTTTAATTTTCGTGTTTCGGAGCCGAGACGGAGAAAAAGACGTAGAAGAAGAATTCCTGGAACATTTGCAGGTGAGTTCAGTGTGTGAATGTTCAACTGTGTCAGTGACCTCTGCTACTCACCACAGACATGCTACTTGCTACTGAACGAAACTCCCCAGAAAATGTTACAATTTAACGTCTTCTTGCACGTGGCAGGAAACATGCACAGGTAAGGTTCGAACATGTGGCAGTTTCAGAACAAAGTGGGTTTCTTGGTGAATTCAGCTGGAATGTAATTCGCCTACGGAGACCTGGTTTTGGTAAACCCTCGACTTTAATGACCCGGTTTACGGTCATCTCCACTGCGCCTCCGTCTGCTGTATTGGAGTAAGTTGATGAGATTTAAAAGGGGATCTGGTTTGAAAGGACTTTTAAGAGCAGTGATTGGTGGATGCAGTGCGCGCCGATTTACAGGGGAGCTCGTGCGATTTAGGTGTCGAGTAAAGTCGACTGCGTGCACGCGCGTGCGCACGAGCGAGGCGACCTTAACTTGAACGATTTCCCGATGGAGTTTGGTTCCGTGAGTTCACGTCGTGGGAAAGGATTTTTCTCTCCGTTTTCCACGTGAATGAAATAACTGCAGAGATTAAAAGATGAGAACGACATGAGAACCGGTCCAGAACAATGAAGACAGTGTGAGGCTGACACTGATACAGATTTACTGGCTTCATATCAAAACAACATTACAGAGTTTATAGAAACAAATACAGCACACACCTTATGATAACAAGTCAGAGGTGACAGGTGGAACAACAAATCGTCACAAACACCGGTCTCACAGGTTCATTCAGTCCAGGGTTCACCTCCAAACACTCAAACTGATTCCCAAACAAATCAGATCAATATGATCATTAACACGTCATCAACTATCAACATCCAAAACTACAGAAGCTAATGAATTCACTTGAGAGAAAAATCTGTTGGAAGCAGTTGGAAGACAATAAAATAGTTGTAGTAATAAAATAGCTTTAATATTGACAAAAAAACAACCATGGACTCAGAATCATTACATCCATAATGTACAGTGTGTTATAGTATGATGTCATTGTATATTACTGTCCATTATGGTTTAGCTTTATTCATTGATGAAAAACGTGAAACGTTATTTTTTACTTCCTGTTGAATCTCGTTTTAAATCTTTTTTTTTTTTTAACAGTTTTCTGAGACGAAATGAAGAATAAAATAATAGGGATGAGACTTTGATAATAAAAAGCAGGAATGAAGCTGAACTAAAACCCTTCATGTGTCTGAGCTGTGACTGTATCAGGGTCAAAGGTCAACACCTGCAGGATGTTAATAATTTACAGAAACATTATAATCAGTAATGTGACAGGGACCTGTCTGTACAGCCTGCAGGACACTGACACAACAGAGACTCATATCTTCAGTGCTGATCATTTATCTCCAGTAAAAATCAATGGATCAATATTGTACCAGCACAGCACTGACTTCACTCTGTCAGCTGCTGGGTGTCTTTCCTGTGAATCACTGTTATTACCCAGAGTCACATAAAGTTAATCAGACTGTTCAACACGAGCTCCAGTCTGACCTTTGAACTGATTTATTGTTGCTACTGGAACTGTCACATGTTGGTTTAAAAAGATCTGAGCACAACAGAACAGATTCCAGCTTCAGGAAATAATCAGTTATCAGTAATCAATCAACTAAAAAAGTAAAACTGATCCAATGAAATCTGAGTTTGAGCAGTGGCCAGAGATCAGACATTCAGCAGACACAGCTTTCACATGTTCAGGGAATAATGAGGCATCTATCAATATATTGATCTCCTCTGTACGTTCACATTCACACGTTCACTGTGTTAAACAGCTGACTGCGACCTTTGTCACTGATAACACCTGAACAGGTGAGTGGGGCCGAGCAGTACAACCATATAAAACGACCATGAATAAATGAGAGTTCAAAGGGTTCCTGCACTGCCTATCCATCAACAGCTCGGCTGATTGGCCGTGTCAGAATCATGCCAGTGTCTGATTAGCTGAAGCTGGTTCTGCTATCTGTTTTAAGTGGCCATTGAAGACACTGTCCTCTCTCTCTCTCTCTCTCTCTCTCTCTCTCTCTCTCTCTTTCAGACAGTCTCCACAGTGCTCGATCACCCCTCAACGTCTCCTCTCCAGGTAAGTTTTTAAATGAACTTCATGAGCTCAGCCAATCAGAATGCAGGATACCAGCTGAGTAATGACTAATTTTATTTCTGTTAAAACTTTAACCTGAGTTTTATGGATTTTATGATGTTGGAGAAAAATCAGAGAGAGAGAGGGGAAGAGTTTAGTTCAGACCTTACCATGTCTGACAGTGGAGAAACACAGAGACACTGACCGACTATGACTCTGCAGCCTCTTCCACTCAGAAACCATGTACACTGAGAAACTACGTAGACTCAGAAACCACGAACGCTCAGACACCACGTACACAAACGTAAAGAGGGCGAGAGACACTGAAACAAACAGAGAGAGAGACACGCATTAATATTGTTAACACAAAGTGATGCTGAGTCCAAACAGAAAACAAAGCATTGCCGACGGCGACAACTTACCTTCGCGTTAATGTTAACGATGCTGTGATCTAATTGGCTGATGGCAGATAGAACCTCAGAGCGCTCTGATTGGCTCTTTATGCCTCCTGTAGCCCCAGGGCCTGGCAGCCAATCAGATTATAGCCGGACATCTGCTCAGTGATGTCAGACTGTCACTGTGGTTACGGCTCTGCTGTGATGTCACCAGTGTTCAGTCTGTGTCTGTCTCTGGACAAGTCAGCATCACTGAATGAAGAGGTGTCACTGAGGTAAGAGAGAGTGTGTTCTCTGTTTCTCGCCTGGTTTGCGATGATGAGAATAATGACGGTGTATTTTCAGCAGGTGTAATTTAATATATATATTAATATAATATATGCTGTTGATATAATATATGCTGTTGATATAATATATGCTGTTAATATTATATATACTGCTGATATGATATATACTGTTAATATTATATATACTGTTGATATTATATATACTGTTGATATTATATATACGTTTAATATAATATATACTGTTGATATTATATATACTGCTGATATTATATATACTGTTGATATGATGTATACTGTTGATATAATATATACTGTTAATATTATATATACTGTTGATATTATATATACATTTAATATAATATATACTGTTAATATTATATATACTGTTGATATATATACGTTTAATATAATATATACATTTAATATAATATATACTGTTGATATTATACATACATTTAATATAATATATACTGTTGATATAATATATACTGTGTTAAATGAGCTTCACTGTGGCACAGAAGTAAAACACATAGCTGACGTTGACAGTAGGACATTGTTGAACAAGTAACCTGTGGCTCAGGTGACTGTTGCAGTCGACTGAAGAAACCTGTAACGAGTCGACAGGGGAGACTTCAAACTACTCATGGTGGAGACTAGAGGACGTGGACTCATACCTAGACTCATACCTGGACTCATACCTGGACTCAGACTTGGACTCAGACTTGGACTCTAACCTGGACTGACACATGTTGATTCAGGTCTTGTTTTTGTCCCCAGCAGCCATGGACCACACAAACCACAGCACCATGGAGATGGACCACACCCACCACCATCATCACACCATGGCCCCGCCCACCACCGGCCATGACCACGGGGGAGGGGGAGGAGGGCATGATGGGGACCACGGAGGACACGGGGGGATGGTGAGGAGCGGGGTCCATCGCCACTACATGCAACATCATACTAACTAGTGTGGAGCTAACAAGCTAATATGCTAATGCTGTTGTCACTGTAGGTGATGACCTTCTACTTTGGCTACAACAACGTGGAGCTGCTGTTCACCGGACTGCTCATCAACTCCCCCGGAGGTCAGATTTCTACAACGTCTCTGTTATATCCACATATTTGTTTTTTCTTTCATTTATTGATTTACTTACTACTTTTAGACGTATCTGTGTCTTTTATTTAGATTTTTTTTTATAGTTTTATTATTTCATATTTAGATTATTAAAGTTTTTGTATGTACATTTTTCCATTTGTTTTCATATTCAGTATTTTTATATATCTAATTTCTATTTGAATAAAATATTAAAAAAAAGCTTTTTATTGTATTAATGTTGTTTTTATATTTAATTAGAAATTATCTAATGAGAACATTTTTTCTTTTTCTTATTTCATTTTTTTATGATTTTTCTATTTCTATAGTTATTATTTATATTTTTATAATTTTATCGTTTTCTTTTTTCCCATTCTTCCTTTTTCTGACTCTGACCCCTCCTCCTGTCGTCCAATCAGAGATGGTCGGGGCGTGTATCGGTGTCTTCCTGTTGGCCGTCCTGTACGAGGGCTTAAAGATGGGCCGTGAGGTGTTGTTGCGTCGCAGTCAGGTCAACGTCCGCTACAACTCAATGCCGCTCCCCGGAGCTGATGGGACAGTGCTGATGGAGACGCACAAGACGGTCGGGTAGGTCCCTAGCGCTAACGCTAACAACACCATTTAAAATGGATGACAATCAGACAAGCCAAGAAAATATAAGTATACAATTCCAAAAGTCTAAAAATATGAAAATGTAAGATTAGTAATTTCTGAGGTTTCAAAATTGACTATAAATAAAATGTATAAAAACTGTTCAACCTTCATAATAACATGAAATATAGTAATTACATCCTCATATTAACATTTTATTTACAGTAAAAAAAATTAATCTTTTTATAGAATAAAAAAAGTACAATGTAAATTAAATTTTTGTGTTTTGTTCTTAGTTCAACACAAATCTTTGTTACTGAAAATAATCTGTTTACAATACAACAGTAAACAAACAAAGTTTTTATAAACTGACATGTTTATTATTTAAAAAACTTAACAAGTCTATTAATGAACTGACCAATCACAGGTAATCTGACACCGCAGTCAGGTGATCATCAGTCGTGTGATCAGTCATGTGATTGTCAGTAACATCATGTGTTCATGTCAGCTCAGTGATTGACAGTCAGTGTTTGGAGGGGGCGGAGCCTCCTGTTGGAATAAAGTCCCGCCTCTCAGGACTCTATGTCAGGTAACTGTAAGAGTTCTAGTCTTGGTTCTGGTTCTGGTCCTGGTCCTGTTCACCTGTTCTGGTTGAGATACTGTGGTCAGACTGATCAGACAGACATTGATTACTGATATTTACATCATAACAAACAGTTTTTAGAAACTTTAATTTTTTAGATTAAAAGTGGGTGGAGTTCAGTTTCCGTGTGATGCTGACGACTTTTTACTGAGGAAACTTTTTTTCTTACTTGGATAATTATTTTTTATGTTTGGATTTGTTTGATTTTTAAGGATTTCATAGTTTTATTTCTTTTCTCTCCACATGTTGATGAATTAAATTTTTTTTAAATAGATGAAAAATAAATGTTGTCAGCGTCACACTGACCTGTAGAGTTACTGCCTCTGTTTCTGGTGTCATGGTGTATCATCCTCCAGGTGGCGCTCTGCTGTTTCCACTGTCATTTGTTCTTTATGGACTAATTATGCTAAAACGTATGCTAATGCTGAAGCTAACACTGATATTAACCATGACACAAATGTGAATGGAAACAAACTGAAAACTATTTAAGTATTGAGGAAGTGTAAATGGTAATGCTAACACTAGCAATGCCAATTTTCCTGAACGTAAATGTGTTATTTTTAAAGCAATACTAATGACAACGATGAAACGCTGAAGCTAAAAGTGGTTCATTATTAACACTAGAGCTAATAAAGCTAACAGCTTGTATGGTTCAGCGTGTAGCAATGCTAACACCAACAAAAAAAGGAAATTAATGCTACAACTGCTGCTAATACTACATCCATGCTAAAAAAAAAATGTTATGCTTACGGAGACACTGCTAACGTGAAACATGCTATGCTAAAGCTAATAATGGCATTACACTCCAATATTTCAGAAAATATGTTGGAAAAGGATTAGCATCAGAGCTATAATGCTAACACTAACAGCAATTAAAGCGCATAATTGTTGAACTTTCTAATGCTAACAATGCTACAAACCTGAATTAAATTTCTGTAAGATGAATGGTACAGCTAATGCTAACTGAAGTATCATGTAAAGTGCAAGATTATCTAAAATGCTAATGCTAACGGGAATGCTGACTCCTGTGTTGTCCTCTCAGGCAGCGGATGCTAAGTCCTGCCCACTTCCTTCAGACCCTGTTGCACATCGTCCAGGTGGTTGTCAGCTACTTTCTGATGCTCGTCTTCATGACCTACAACGGTTACCTGTGTATCGCAGTGGCAGCCGGTGCCGGCATGGGCTACTTCCTGTTCAGCTGGAGGAAGGCAGTGGTTGTCGACATAACTGAGCACTGCCATTAGCCCATTAGCTTGGCATTTGACCAGGGGGTTTAATTTCTGCTGATCACAATCAATAAACGCTAACAATCACTTTCACTCTGTGTTGGCATGCTAGACAACGTGCTAATGGAACAAACAACCAGAATGTTAGCTGCAAATTTAGTTAGCACATTAAACAAGACACTAAATTACAATTGTTACTGGTTACCATGGTAACACCTGGTGGTTAGCTTTCACACTATTGAACATATTGGTGATTATGGATCTTTGTTTAGCAGAAAACATAGATCACTTCCTGTCTGTTTTTTCTGTTAACTCTTGCTGGTGGCCCAGCCGGCCAATCAGAGCTGGGATCACCTCAGAAGATTCTGATTGGCCAGATCACTGTGTTTTATATTTTAATTTCCATTTTTGTGCCAGGACAACTGGAAGGTTAGCGCTAGCTGCTGCTAGCCAAAAATGTTAGCGTAAATAGCTTACATACACTATTTTTTTTAGTTAGCAATGCTAGCAGCTCGTTAGAAGAGCCACTAATCATAACACAGTATTTAAACAGTTTTTTTATTTAGAGAATAATTTATTAGGGAATTATGTTTAACAAAAGTTTTTGCTTAGATTGTTTGATTCAACGGAAATTGTTAAAAAGAAAAAAAAGTAAAAAATCTTTTATTTCTTGTTGTTAAAATCTTTCTTTGTAAAAAAAAAAAAAAAAACACAATCTACATGAATCAATGAGCCAATTTTATAATTACAATTAATGAGCAAACTCACAACAGAATAACATTTACATCAAGTAAATGTAAACGAGGATTTACACAAATACTTGGTGACAAACATCAGAACTTCATTTAGATCTTTTGATCGAGCTGAAAATTTGAAATAAACCAAAATGAAACATAAAACTTGAATTAATCTCCAGTTTATATTTTTGGTGAAAAAAATCTGATAAAATTAAACTTCTACTTTGTTTTGTGATACAAAATTGAAACTATACAGTTTTTCTGTTTACACAATATGGCCAGTCTTTATTTAAGCATCATTTATTGTTGAGTTCGTTTTTGAGAGTTGGCCAATCACAGATTTACATGTTTTCATTCTCAGTATAAAACGTTTATTTTCTCGTTGACCAGTTTATATTTAAACATAATGAACTTTTGTATGAAACGCCTCCTGGGCCACCGACGGCCTTCATCCTACACCGTTTGCCTTAATATGGCCGACCTGTGGAGACGTCCTGATGTACGTTGAACTTCTGACTGTAGCTGCTGATGTGTCAGTGTGAGACCTGGAGGCTCTGCCCCTGAAGCTTCTGTCTGTTTCAGTCTGAGAACAAATGCTGATGAAACCTGAGAAGTGACATGATGAATCACTTGGAATGATTCCTAATTTCACCCTGTATTCCTGCTCAGGTGGATTCTCATTGTGAGTTATTGTGATTTTTTTTTTTTATTGTTTTCAATTCACACTGAGAGGTGGGCGGAGTTTACTCACTGGACCAATGAGATTGCAGGGACAGATCAATGACTGGATTTCTATGTTGAACAAAATGCACAGCTCCACTCAGAGCAGTAGTGTCCACAGACTTTTGTCAGACAGCCTCTCAGTGTGAGTTGACTCGTCTTTATGATTAAAACGGGATGAAGGAAACTTTTACCAGAAAATCAAAGTGTCTGAAAATGTTTTAATTGTTGTCACAATTGCTGGAATTATAAAAAAAAAAAAAAAAAAGGATAATAAAGTTTATGAAGAAAGTGGTGATTGGCTCGTCTGTACGGAGGAAACGACGCAACACAGTCAAAAAGTTGTTTTGTCCTTTTCACTGTAAAATCTCAGAAGCTCAAATAATTAAGCTTTTCTTCTGTTATTAGACAAATTCTTTAATTATCACTTTATTTTCATACAATCATCAGTTTGATTAAATGTCCATTTGATTGTTGACTTCACTAATTAAATTACTTACAAACATTGATAGCTTATTAGCATACACTTTCCAGCATACCTTGCATCAGGGTTCAATTTCTTAAAGTACCAGGATGGATTACAGGAGTTTAGATAAATGAGGATTCTTCACCAAATATAGTTTTAACAGCAGAATAATGACATTAAATTAAACATCTAGGTGCTTTTTAATATTTGTATTTATTTCTTAGAACAACTTTGTTGCTATCTGCTGTTTTTTATTTAGATAATTTTAATATATTTTTGATCAGATGCAGAGTGAAGGTGTCACTTTGAATTCCATGTAATTTTGACAGGTTTTCTCACTACAAACCAATTAATCAATCAATCAATCAGTTGAGAAAAGAATTAGCAGATTATTCCATAATGAAAATAAAAACTAGTTGGATACGAACCTGCAGTCCGATTCATCAGCACGGTTCCTCTGTGTTTCTGGTTCTGGTTCCGCCACCACACGATGGGGGCGGTAATGAGCCCAACACCTGCAGTCTGCCGGAAATCAAGAAGAAGAGTAAAACCTTCCGGGTAGCAGGTGACAGGTGGATGTTGTTGGTTGCGGGTCAAATCGACAGGGACGACTCCTTTAAACCGTCTCTCCCGTCACTTTACAGAGACGTGATTGTGTTCAGTTGATGTCCTCCCCTTGTATCCGTTAACTGGTTCCCAATCACGGTCCTCCCGCTGCTTTTCCGCAACCGACCCTCTGATGGCCTCCAGGCGGCCGGACAGCTTCGATGGGCTCGGCTACCGCGGCCGTGACGACCCGCTGTACGGAGCCAGCTACCCGGTCAGGAGCGCCGGAGCCCCTGCGGAGCTGCAGCACCACCACTGGGTCACCACCCCGCCGGACATCCCCGGAAGCCGCAACCTGCACCCCGGAGAGCGGACACCGCAGTACGATGAGCTGCTGGGAGAGCATGGTGGTCCCGGAGTCGCAGCCGGCTGGGACGCTCCGCAGCCCGGCGTACCGCCTGCCGGTAGGTCGGTGCTGAGCGGCGGAAGGGGGTTAGCTGCCAGGCTAATGGCTACATGGCTGAGGGGCGGGAATCTTGATAAGCGGTGTGGTGGTTAGCTAGCATGCTAACATGACAACAAGAAACACTGAATTGAAGCAAATGTGTTTTGCTAACTAGCCTGTAGGCTAATCATACAATAGAAAATAAATGGAGTAAAACCTGCTCAGCTAACTGACAGCTAGCCTGCAGGCTAATGACAGAAAGAGGAACTCTATAGAGCAGGCTAATAATGCTAATTAGCCGGCTAACTGATAGTCAGCGAGCTAACAAATAAAAAGAAGTGGAAACAATTAAAAACAAATTAATTCAAAAGTTTTGTGTATGTTTCATGTCATTATCTAGTAAATAAATGTTTTGACTATTTTATGTCCCAGAATTTTGAGTTAATCATGAATTTGATAAACTTCCATATGATTCTCTTCAGCTTCTCAATAATAAAAATAAATAGTTAATGAAATGTATTAAAATGTTTATAAATCATCAGAACTCAAAACAAAACTTAAAGATGAAAATGTTGTTTTATTTAATATTTGTATTAATGACAATTTTTTTTCTTGTTTTTCAGAGCAGCTGAATCGATTTGCCGGCTTTGGAATCGGATTGGTCAGGTTGTCAATGATGTTAATGTTATAAAATAAATGAGTGATAATGAACCTCACATTAGATTAGAGGATTTTCAGAATAAAAGCAGTTGAATAACATGAGTGTGTGTGCAGCCTTTTCACAGAGAACGTCCTGGCTCACCCTTGCATCGTCCTCCGCAGACAGTGTCAGGTTCGTTCATCTTCATCCTTATCATGATCGTCATCATCACCTCATCATCCAACTGCCTCATGCTTAATTATAACCATTGTCATGTTTTACCTGCAATGCAGGTGAACTACCACGCCCGCTGTTACCACCTGACTCCGTTCAGCGCCGTCACCATCATGTACTCCATCACCAAGGCTCAGGTAAGGAACACCTGCTGAGCAATGAGCAGGTCTCATACTTAATATGTTACAGTTGTTCATTTATGACATCAAATTTATGTAATTAAATAACAAGGTTACTCTGTAAAAAAAAAAAAGATAATAAACAAAAAAACATGTTTAATATCATATTTAACATCCTTATAAAGTAAATAGGAAATATATTTTTTAAAAAATCTATTAATCATGGTCAAATAAAGTGTTTGAAGAATTATAATTTTTAATTATAAAAGTTGAAAAGATAAAAAAAAACATATTTTTAAAGGTTATTTTTTTGGCATTTTTGCCTTTTATTTTGATAGCACAGTGAGAGAGGGACAGGAAAGTCGGAGAGAGAGGGGATGACATGCTAAATCTTCAAATACTTTAAAAATGTCTAAAATATTTGAATATAAAATTATTAATAGAAATAAATTATAATCACAAAATAAATCATTTACATTTACAAATTTTATAATAATAATAAATATAAATAAAATAATTTAAATTAGGAATGTTTTCAGTAATAAACAATATATCATAAACAAAAAATATCAACTCTAATTATAAAACATGTCAGTCAAGGTGTTGTGTAATAATCAATAGCTTTGATCAGTAATCAATAATGTGTTTTTAACATTCAGGGACTGAAGGCTCTGTGGAAGGGGATGGGCAGCACCTTCATCGTTCACGGCATCACACTGGGAGCTGAGGGCATCATCAGCGAGTTCACCCCATTGCCACGGTAACCATGCAGGAGTGCAATAATGTTTACTGTAGTATTGCTGTAGTACCAGTAGTGTTACTGTAGTATTACTGTAGTGTTACTGTAGTATTGCTGTAGTACCACTGTAGTATTGCTTTAGTACCACTAGTGTTACTGTAGTATGACTGTAGTATTGCTGTAGTACCACTAGTGTTACTGTAGTATTACTGTAGTATTGCTTTAGTACCACTAGTGTTACTGTAGTATTACTGTAGTATCGCTGAAGTATTACTGTAGTATCAGTATGTTGTCTGTCTCCAGGGAACTTCCTCACAGGTGGAGCTGGAAACAACTGGCTGGACATTTACTACTGAAAGGGTCAGTTCACTTCTTCTTCTACTGTTTATATTGTTGATGCTCTGACTTCTTCTTTCAGTTTAAAACAAACTCTCCATGTCTCTCTCTCTGTCTCTCGCCGACAGGTTAACAGCTGTGGTCGCTCTTCCGTTTTACTGCGCCAGCCTCATTGAGACAGTCCAGGTCAGTATTGATTATAAATCAGTTAATGAAGCTTTAACCGTGTTGTTTTCATCTGTGGTTTGATTTTTCTTATTGATTAGTTATTGATAACTTGAATCATTCTCAGCACGATGCTGCTGACAGAACATTTACCACTTCCTCTTGTTTTCTCACTGTGTCTCCTCGTACCCTTGTCCCCTCGTCTCCTGGTCTCTTGCCTCTGAGACAAAGGTGTCATCACTCAGCTGTTTGTCTGACGTTGTCTGGTCTTTTTCAGTTGATCAATAAACGATAATATGTCTGATCAGTTTGTCCCGTGTGGTCCTCAGAGTGAGATTGTCCGGGACGAGGCGTCCTCCGGTCTTCTGGACTGTGTCCGTGAGGGTCTGGCTCGGGTGTTGGGTGTCGGTGCTCCACACAGTCGTCGTCTGCTTCCTCTCAGCTGTCTGCTGCTTCCTGCTGCGCTGCATGCCATCCTGCGATACGCCATCGCCGCCTCTGTGCAGCGGGTGGCGCTGTGGCTGCACCAGCGGGGCAGGAAGCAACGGACGGACCCGTCCAACCCCCTGGACGCCTACTTCCCCGAGCTGGCGGCTGCGTGGGCGGGGTCTCTGGTGGCAGACGTGATTGTGTTTCCTCTGGAGACAGCACTGCACCGCCTCAGCCTACAGGGCACACGCACCATTATCGACGCCACCGATGGCGTGGTTGCCACTGGAAATGGCGGCAGCCCCCTGGTCCTGCCTGTCAACACGCAGTACGATGGCTTCTCCGACTGCCTCCACGCCATCCGCCGCAAGGAGGGCGGGGCCGGCTTTTACCGGGGGTTTGGAGCGCTGGTGGCGCAGTACGCTCTGCACGGGGCACTGCTCGCTGCAGCCAGGACTCTGCTGAGGCTGCTGCTGCTGGACAGGAAGCACAGCTAAAGGTGTTACCATGGAGACGCAGCATCACCTCCCATAGAGAGGTCAGCTGACTGAGTCAGTGACGGACGAGCTGCTGGGCAGGAAGGAATCATGTGACTGACATATCTCCACGTTTCATCTGTGTATGGCACAGACACACTGTAGCAACCACCTGCAGCACCATAGTAACCACCTACAACACCATAGCAACCACAGATGGAGTGAGGTTAACAGTTGAATCAAAGTTATTTTTCATTCAGCTACTCTCTACTGAGCATGCTCAGTGACTCTACTGAGCATGCTCAGTGGGACAAAAAATTTTTTTTTTTTTTTTTTTTGTCTTTTGCTTACTGACCAGTTCAGGTCACCTCCTGCCTTCCTTCAAACAAAATGTCACCATGGAAACACTGTGTCCCTTCCTGTCCCAGCATGAGAGCATGAATTCATGAACCTGTGTTTGTGTTTAAATCCTGACAGCTGATTGGTCCCCTGCAGTCCATTGAGTCAGCTGCTGTGTGAAACAGTTTATTTGTATAAACGTGTAAAAATAAATTAAATGTATTAAAATGTAGATTTAGATTAAATTATTTGTGATTCATTAATATTTAAATCAATATTCAAGAATAAAAATTAAACCAGTTAAAGCTTGAACCTGGTGTCAGTTTTTCTAAAGTATCTTCAAAAGTAGATTGAAAGTGTGATTTTTAGTTTTTTCAGTAAAAGTCACTGACTGATGGTTTCCTGTTGTACGTTCTATGTTGAAACTCTCCAAACTCACCTGAAATAAAATCTTCAGATTCACTTTCTCTGTTTGAAACTGTTATTTCATGTGATTATTTCATTAGTTTTATTCAAAAAGACCAACAGCAGGTCAGTATGTAGGTTCATGTTTTAAACCATTAAAGTCATTTCAATACTTTTCATTAAAAATTCATCAAAACAAAGTTTCCAGGATCCGGATTCAGGGGAAGGAAACAAACTTTTCCTGCAGAGCGGAACCTTCATGTTGTTGCGGCTGGTTTCCGGTCGGACTCTGTTCCGTAGCCCTCCTCCATGTGTTTTCAGTCTCCGTTCAGCGCTGTGTCTCTGCCCTGATTGTTTGTTCGTTATTTTTCGGTTTTTCTCCGGTAAAGTCCTCGGTTTTTACTGGACATGCCAGGTGGCGGGAGTCTCGCGGGCGGCGGCAGCTCTTTGTTCTCCGGGTTCCGGGTTTTGGGTCTTTACTCTAACCATGTGCCACACGCTCTCCGGTACCATCAGAAGCACCGGGAGTTTTACCTGGTGACGGCGATCGGTAAAAGTCTTCACACGTACAACGTAAGAAACGTTAACGTTAACTTTATTTACAAACAGAGTTCAATAAAACTCAAAGTGCTGACAGACAGGTTCTTCACATGTTTGTCCTCTGACGGCTCCTGTACCGACAACAGCGACCACTGAGACAGTGAGGACCCCACTGCACCATTTTATCACACACTACATGTGTTAATCTGATGAGCAGAGGTTTTGATCAGCACTTTGCTTCTAATATTGTTTCTGCAGATCAAGCTAAAAACCACCAGGACCAGGCTCAGACCAGGTCTGGCCTGAACCACAGACCAGGTCTACATGAGTTCATGTCCTGCTGGACTGAACCTATTAGTGTTAATTTATGGTCGTCATTAGATTGGTGTGTGGGCGGAGCCTCCTGTCCTCCAAAAGTTCACTACAAAGAATTTTAAAATGGTCGGACGTTTGGTCGAAGATGTTGCAGTGTATTTGATGACCTCACGACTTCCTGTCGCCATGTTTATTGTTGTCAGAGACCTGTGACTCTGAGCTGCCTCCCTTGTATTTAATTAGTATGGATTTACTTGTTTATATGAATTTACCTGTATTTGTTTTATTTTTTATTTTATGTTCTTATCATTCTCTCTTTCATCTTATAGTTGTTGTTTGTTTTTGAAATGTGATATAAACCACCGCAATCATTTTTCAGTTTGGAATATCAAAGGAGGTGTGAATTTACTTTAAAATGTAAGATAATTTATGATTATGTTTGAGTATGTCATCGTTCATGTAATGTTCTATGTTTAAATAAAGTATTTTTAAAAAAAAAAGAAAGTCTGAGCTGCCTTCTAGTGGACGCATCACTGAATATCAGGTCAGCTGACAGGAAGTTATTGCAAGTGGGCGGGGACGGTTACGTCGCTGAAATAGCATAATTGAGCCTTTAACGTAAACACTGACGAGATAAAGGCTGCAGGTTTCAGACCCCCGGGCATGATGGGAAACTGCCGGTTGATTGGCTTGGATGTTGGATCAATAACAGCTTCAATATGAATATTACTGATATAAAAATAAAAAATCAGCAGGTTGTGTTTGTGTGCTGTTTGACGTCTTGACTGATCAATGTATTGATTGGTTTCAGGTGAACAGGTTGGGGATCGTTGCTGTCAGTGAGTATTTTACTACTCATTAAAATATGTATTGATAATATATTTAAATATTTTTAAACTGAACTCTCTGCTCTCTGATTTGCCGCTGTGCTGTGATGTGGTTGCCTAGGTAACAGCCTGTCAGATGACATCACCTGTGTGGCTGCAGACAGGATGTTGGTGTTCGCCGCTGCTGGGCGAGTTGTCAGCGCGTTCGCCCGGAACAAAGAGGTACAAAAACCATCGAAAACAAAAAATTTAAAAACTTTTTTCATATTTTGTTTTTTAAAAATTTAAAAGAAGAATAAAGAAAAGATAAATATTATGTAATATTTTGTCGCTGTTTGCCCTCCCTACAGGTAGTGATGTGTTACCATGGTCACAGACAGGAAGTGCGTCTGCTGCTTCCGCTGGGTGATCAGCTGATCTCTGCTGACAGCGGTGGTGATGTCATTGTTTGGGATGTCCAGGGTGGGGGTGAGCATTGGGGGTGGGGCTTCAGGTACACTCACCTGTGTCTTTATTTTACCTGTCCTGTTACCCCTCATGCCTTGCTCTCTCTGCCTCTCAGATGTCTACCTGCGGCTGCATTTTGACCCCAACACCTTTGACGTGTCGGCCATGATGCACCCAAGCACTTACCTCAACAAGGTGCTGCTGGGAAGCTCCCAGGGTGCACTGCAGCTCTGGAACATCAAGACCAGGTGAGAGTGGCTGAACTTAACTTACACACTGACTTCAGGTAAACCCTGCCCCGCCCCCCCCATCTGCAGGTGATCAGCTCAACCACAACAGACCGGTCTAACCCGGTCGCACCTGTTCTCACCTGTTCTCACCTGGTGTCAGTGGCTCAGTTTGTGACTGATAAACACACATTTACCTGAGCTGATTACCAGCTGATCAGTCATTGTCTGAATCAGCTGATTGGTCTTTTCCCTCCTCAGTAAGCTGTTGTTCACGTTTCCTGGCTGGTCGTCAGGCGTCACGTGTCTCCAGCAGGTCAGCCATGGTTTTTATATTTTATTTAACAACAAGTAAAAACAGGAAGTGTGATGTGTAATGATTTATTCAGATGACAGAAATGTAAATCTGTAAACAAACTAAAAGTAAACATAAATTAAAACATGTTGTGTTTAAATGAACTAGATGGGCACGCTTTTATTTCAAAAAA
>NW_019524337.1:39725-40971 GCF_002814215.2 Seriola lalandi dorsalis
GTCAAATTCTGATCCTGATCTGATCTGATCCAACTTCATGTTCAGAGAAAAGGAAAAGAGGATCCATCTCTCTCTCTCTTCCTCTCCCTCTCTCTCTCTCTCCCTCTCCCTGTCCCTCTCTCCCTCTCTCTCTCTCCCTGTCCATCTCTCTCTCTCTCTCTCTCCCTATCTCTCTCTCCCTCTCTCTCTCTCTCTCCCTCTCCCTCTCTCTCTCTCTCCCTCTCCCTGTCCCTCTCTCGCTCTCTCTCAGATGGTCCTCCCATCGTGGCGTCCGGCAGTCCTCAGGGCCACATTGCATTCTGGGATCTGGAGCGCCGTCAACTGGTCGCCCAGCAGAGACATGCCCACAGTACAGCCGTCGCCGCAGCAACCTTCCTGCACGGAGAGCCGCTGTTGGTCACCAACGGAGCCGACAACGCCATCAAGGTAAACAAACAAATAAACAGACGATTGTGACAGTTTAAATCATAGACTGTTTGTTTACTGTTTATTGATCGTTTATTGATTCGGTGAACGTCACTTCTCCTCCACTCTATTTCTAGGTGTGGATATTTGACCAGGAGGGGGGCGGTGCCAGACTTCTGCGGAGTCGTCAGGGTCACAGCGCCCCACCGACCACCATCCATCACCATGGCAACGATGGAAAAAACATCCTCAGTGCAGGTAAATAAACAGCTGCATATGATTTATTTAAATAATATAATAATAATTTGATATTATTTATTAATGAGCGTCTCTGTTCTGAACATTTTCTTCTTAATTTTAAATGAATGAAAAGATTAATCTACAGAAACGTCAGCTAATGAAAATAATCATTGACATCAACACACTCGTACATCGCTGCCTGGATTCCTGGTCCTGGCCACGCCCCTTCAGTGAGTGTGGTCAGTGTTGGTTCTTCCTGTAGTGAAAAATAAAGTGACAGGATGTTGCTCCGCCCCCTTCAGGTCAGGACGGGACATTACAGTCGTTCTCCACCGTCCACGAGCGTTTCAACAAGAACCTGGGTCACGGTCAGTTCAGTTTTAAAGCTGCAGTTTGATCTGGTTTCCAAGGTAACAACCAATGACTGTGTGTGTTGTTTGTTGGGGTCCAGGGTCCATGAACAAGAAGAAAGAGCAGAAGAAGAAGAAGGGTCTGTCCTACGAGGAGCTGCGTCTTCCTGCCATCACCGTGTTCTCCTCTGGTGAGTCTCGTCCACAAGAGACAACGTCCAAGTTAAGACCAGCTGATTGACTCTCTCTCT
>NW_019524337.1:41538-47909 GCF_002814215.2 Seriola lalandi dorsalis
GAAGGTGAAGGAGGAGTCACATGTTGATGTGCTTCCTGTTTTTAAGAACCTGGTGAAGTCCAGACTGCTGGTAGAGTTCAGCTTCTACAGAGCAGCTCAGGACCTGCAGAGGTTCCAGCTGGTCTGGGGTCATGAGGAGCTGCTCTGCTCTGTGGCTGATGGACAGCTAGTGTTCAGTTCATTGTAACGTCTGTGGAGGTTTAATATAATGTAATCTGTTTATGTACAGTTAATAAATGTTGGTTTAAAAATTAATTATCTCTCTGTCTCTCTCTGTCTGTCTGTCTCTGTCTGTCTCTGTCTGTCTCTCTCTCTGTCTGTCTGTCTCCCTCTCCCTCTCTGTCTCTCTCTGTCTGTCTCTCTCTGTCTCTGTCTGTCTCTCTCTGTCTGTCTCTCTCCCTCTCCCTCTCTCTCCCTCTCCCTCTCTCTCTCTGTCTCTCTCTCTCTTTCTTTCTGTCTCTGTCTCTCTCCCTCTCCCTCTCCCTCTCTCTCCCTCTCTCTCCCTCTCCCTCTCTCTCTCTGTCTCTCTCTCTCTTTCTTTCTGTCTCTGTCTCTCAGCTGCTGCCCGTCAGTCAGACTGGGATGGAATTGTTGCATGTCATCGCGGTCGCTTAGCAACCACAACATGGAACTACCAGAGGTGCACCATGGGAGCTCACCATCTGCAGCCGCCCTGCCCTCGCAGGGAAGATATTGCTACGGTAACGCCATTGTGTAGATAGATAGATACTTTATTTTTCCCCTAGGGGAAGTTCATGACATGATTTGTTCCTCACTTCCTGTCTCTGTCTCCAGGCCGTTGACATCACTTCCTGTGGTAACTTTGCTGTGATTGGCTCATCGTGTGGCCGTGTTGATGTCTATAACCTGCAGTCCGGCCTGCATCGCGGTTGCTATGGCGACAGTCAGAAAGGTGCGCTTATCTGTTTCTTGTCTGTGATCGGTCCATTCTGTATCTCTGCGTATCACTGACCTCGCCTCTCTGCTCCAGCTCACAGTGGTGCGGTGCGTGGTGTCGCGACAGATACCCTGAATCAGCTGACCCTCACCGCCGGCTCTGATTGGTTGCTGAAGTTCTGGCGCTTCAAAACCAGGAAACAGGAAGAACAGCTGAAGCTAAATGCTGCACCGGCTAGCATGATACTACACAGAGACAGGTAGCTAACAGTTAGAATGATGCTACACAGACAGTAGATTACAGTGAACACAGGTAGCTAGCAGTTAGCATGATGATAAGTTAGCATGACACTATACAGACAGGTACGTAACAGTTGACGTGTTTCTCCTTTTTCTTGATGTTAGCGGGATGCTAGCATTAGCGCTGGATGACTTCACACTACTGGTGGTCGACATAGAGACCAGGCGGGTGGTCAGGAAGTTTGCAGGTCACCACGGCAACATAAACGACATGGTGGGTTAAAGATAGCTAACATGGCTAACAACCTGCTAATGATGCACACAGATGCTTCACAGGCACTAGTACTGCTAACAGTTAGCGACATTAGAGACGATGTTACTGTATCTCCTCAGACGTTCAGCCCTGATGGTCGCTGGCTGGTCACCGTGGCGATGGACTGCACCATTCGTACCTGGGATCTCCCCTCTGGCTGGTAAAAATGGAACAGTCCAACTTTTGTGGAGCTGTCCAGTCAGAAGCAGTCATGTGATCAGTGTGTAGTTCTGTAAAAAGAAAGTTTCTGTAGCATCACGAGCTGCAACAGATTACAGCTCAGATCAATGAGTAACTGATGTCGGAGTTGCTGGCCAATTAATAACCAATAAACATATTTAAACAGGATAATTAAATCAGTCGTTAATCATCTTCTTCTCTCTTCAGCCTTGTTGACTGTTTCATGGTTGCCATGGCGCCAGTGGGTGTGTCTATGTCACCAACCGGAGACTTCCTGGCGACCGCTCACATCGACAGTCTGGGTGTTTACCTCTGGTCTGAACCAATCACCTCTCAGGATTTTCATATATCTGATATTTAGCCACTCAGATAAGCCTGTTTGACCTTTTGACCTTTTAATATTTAGGATAATCTATATAGTGTTTTGTGTTTGTAATCATGACAACACTGATCAGCTAACCTCTTGCGGCAGCCAATCACAATACAGCTCTCCTCCTTCAGGACAAATAAGAGCCTGTGTGGGCCTGTGGGGCTCCGCCCCCTCCCTACTGACTACCAACCAGCTGTGGAGGTGCTTCCGGGGGTCACAGCAGATGAATCAGAACAAGCAGTGACATCAGAGGAAGCGGATGATGCGTATGAGTCAGCTGATCAGTTGGGGGCGGAGCTGGTGACACTGTCTCTGCTGCCAGAGTCTCGATGGAAATGTCTGCTTCACCTCGACGATATCAAGGTGTCACGTGACTCTTTTTCACTTTTCTGACTTCACGAAGGCAAAAGGATTAAATCACAAGAATCTGACGTGATCATGAGAATCTGACATAAATATCTAAATCTGGAGCAATCATAAGAATCTGATGTAATCATATTACCATAAACTTATCATAATAAAATAAGATGAGCAAGAAGGTACTGCTACAATGCTAAGCTAGTCATGTTTAGCAGCTAGTTATAGCAGGTATCTTTTCATTATATTGGATACTTTAGCTTTAGCCCTGCCATAGTTTATGAAGTGCTTGTCTTGTAATTGAAATGCTCTTGTTTTGTTTGGATTTTAATTTCTATTCTTTTATCTGATACAATTTTTTTGTTTATCTGTGTCACTTCCTGTATGAGCTCAGACCTGGATTGTCTTTCAGCTTGGTTTTTCCTGCAGTTTTTTATATGAATGAAGAAGTGATGAAATTATTCAAGTTCAGTGCGTCAACATCAGATCAGCATCACATGCTCAGCTATGAAGAGTTAAACAGGAAATGTTTCTGTGTTTGTAGAGGAAGAATAAACCTGTAGCACCTCCTGTGGCTGCAGCTGCTGCACCGTTCTTCCTGCCAACAGTTCCTGGTCTCACACCTCAATTCACGTTGCCCACGGCAACCAAACAGGAAACACAGGTACACCTGATGGACGTCAGCTACTTCTTCTGTCTTATTTTATAAACAGAATTATTGTTTTTCTTATTCTTCTTATTGTTATTTCAGTCGAAGGTGCTGGGCTGGGGTCTGTTGTCTCAGAGGTCAGAGTTCAGCTCTGCTCTGGAATCAGCTCTAGATTCTGGATCATGTGAGTCTGAATGTGTTTCATGTTCATCATGAAAACTAATTTTTAAATGTAATGTTCAGTGAGGTGGTTTGTTGTTGTTTTTTTCAATGCTAAGTTGATATTTAGTTATTTCATACCGTCCTGTGGAAATAACATCAGTGAATGCAGACATGTAAACATTTAAACATGTATTTATTATTATTATTTAGACTTATAGACATATGTCTGAATGACGTGTGCTCAGAGCTAGAAATCGCAGGCTTGCAGCTGAGAGGTGTCAGCTGTGACTGTCACAAACCTTCATTTATATTTAAGTCTCACACTTCAGCTTAAAATTTGAGTTTTTGATGAACTGATGAAACATTGATCAAACCTACAGTCCAGGCTTTATCTAAATATTTAATATCTATAAATAAAAACGATGATACGTAGATAATATTTTATATAAATTCTTTTAATCATCAAAATATATTATGTTTTATGTTTTTATTAAATCTTTATTATTATTATGAACCGCTAATATAAATTTAATTTTTCAAATTTCCAAATCAAACTAGTCATTAATAAAATAAATTCTAATATTAAATCAATAACCAAAGATTCGCTCTCTCTCTCTTTGCAGTCGATCGCCCTGTGCGTCTCCTGAAGGATTGTGGGCCGGCAGCGCTCTCCGTCGAGCTCACTTGTCTGACATCAGAGGGGGGTGGAGCCAGCAGCCTCCTGCTAGCCTTCATTTACATGATTGACAGCATGTTGGCTAGTGGGCGGGACTTTGATCTGGCACACGCTTACCTAGCGCTTTTCCTGAAGGTCAGCCAATCAGAACGCAGCAAAGAATCACATTACTTTCAGCCCTACATTTTTCAGGCTTTTATTATGAAAATTTCTCCACAGTTTCCTGTTTAACTTAAAATTTTTTATTTTATCTTTTTCAGCTCCATCTCCATTCGTTGTCACAGCACGCTGTTGCCATGGCAGCACTGATCCGTCTGTCCACTCGGCTGGAGGCAGGGTGGGCGGAGCTACGGGCATCATTCGACCAATCGCTGTGTCTGCTGTCGTACACCAAGAGTGCCCTGCTGTGACACACACACACACACACACACACACACATGCAGAGTTTTGTATTTTAATAAATTTACACGTTCAATCATGTCCATGTTTTTTTTTTCTTCTGAGATTCTTCAGATTTTGGAATGCGTCTCTTCACAGCTTCAATAGAAACATCATAGTATAGTAAGGCATAAAAAACTAAGTATTTTAAATCATGAAAATGTCATAGTAAAGAAAAAAAAGTCAGTATACTGAGTCATAAAAAAAAGTAATAGTGCAGTAAATCATGAAAATGTAAAAGTATGTTGAGGTACAAAAACAGCGAGGCAATAAAAGTCATGGTAAAGTAAGTCATAAAATAAGTTAATATATAGTAAATCATTAAAAAGTCATACTATAGTAAGTCATAAAAACGTTATAGAACAGTAAGGTATGAAAAGTGAAGTAAATTAACTATAAAAAGTCATAAATGAAATAGAAAGGCATGAAATTGTAAGTATCGTAAAGCATAAAAAGTCACAAAAATGTCAGTATAGTAAGGCATAAAATGAATGAAAACGTCACAGTATTACAATTCATGAACAGATATAAAAATATCAGTATAATGACAAAAAACATTATGCTATGTTAATGCATAAAAGTTATGAAAAAGTCATGAAAGGCATGAAAGATATAAAAAGTCATAGTACATTAAGGCATAGATAATAAAAACCTCATAGTGTAGTAAGGCAAAAAAACTCATTAAAAACTCATAGTTTAGTAAGGTATTAAAGTCACAAAATCATGATAGTATAGTAAGGTATAAAAGGCAATAAACACCTCATTGTATAGTAAGGCATAGAAAGTCATAAAATGCTCATAGTACAGTATAGTATGTTATTTTATGTTATAAAAAGTCATACTATAGTAAAACATAAAAAGTTATAGAATAGTGAGGAATAATAAGACAGTATAGTAAGTTATAAAAGTCATATAAAAGTTATATTATAGTAAGGCATAGAAAGTCATAAAAATCTCATAGTATAGTAAGGTATAAAAGTAACAAAAATGTTATATTATAGTGAGGCATAAAAAGTCATACTATTGTAAAACATAAAAAGTAATAGTATAGTAAGGAATAATAAGTCATAGTATAATAAGATATAAAAGTCATACTATAGTAAGGCTTAAAAAGTTATAGAATAGTAAGGCATGAATAGTGTCATGCCCTCTGCCCCTGCTCCCTGCTTGTGTGTTCAAATCTGATTACAGATGGGAGACTGCTGTGCTGGAGTCGGGGCCTCTCAGCTGCTGCTCATCTGGTCATCAACCCACACTACATAAGATCTTGGGCCACAGTCAGTCAGCGCTGGATTATAGACACTGCTTCCTGTTAGTGACGTAACCAGCTCTCATCATATCTTTGTCAGTACTCTAGCTTGTAGTCCTAGCCCTGCAAAACCTAACTTGTTCTCTTTTCTGCACTCCAGCTACACCCTCCGCCCTGACTCCAGCCTGCATCTCAAGCCAGAGCTCATTCTCCGCCAGCCTGCCCATCTGCCTTCATCTGCCAGCACCTGCCTCCCTGCCATACCATCCTACACAATAAACACTCTTGTTACCTGACCTCTGCCTCTGCCTCCTTCCCTGCTCCTGAGTCCGCCTACCCGGCCTTGACAGAACAGTAATAAAGACCTCATAGTATAGTAAGGCATAAAAAGTCATAGTATAGTAAGGCATAAAAAGTCATAGTATAGTAAGGCATAAAAAGTCAAAGAATAGTAAGGCATTAAATTCATGAAAAAGTTATATTATTGTAAGGCATAAAAAGTCATAAAGAATCATAGTATAGTAAGGCTTAAAAAGTCATAAAAACGTCATAGTATAGTAAGGCATAAAAAGTAATAAAAACGTCATAGTATAGGAAGGCATAAAAAGTCATAAAACGACATAGTATATGGCATAAAAGGTCATAAAAACGACATAGTATAGTAAGGCATAAAAAGTCATAGTCTAGTAAGGCATAAAAAGTCATAAAAACAACATAGTATAGTAAGGCATAAAAAGTCATAAAAAAAGTCATAGTATAGTAAGGCATAAAAAGTCATAAAAAAAGTCATAGTATAGTAAGGCATAAAAAGTCATTTTATAGTAAGTCATAAAAAGTCAT
>NW_019524338.1:0-833 GCF_002814215.2 Seriola lalandi dorsalis
CGCTGATGAACACAAGACAGTCGACTATCTTATGCAGAGGTGTTCTTGAAAGTTCATGTTTTCTATGACTTTCCTGTGCGCTCCAGCAGCACTACACCTATGGACGGGAACATTATAAGGTGATGTCCTTTACACCAGCAGAGACGATCCCAGAATGTTGTGGGAATGTACAGTTTCTAGAGGGGTTGAAATTCTAACAGACAATGAATGAGAGCCAGTAACTCTCTCTATTACAGGACACAGGAAGGAGCTGAAACAGTACAGCAGATTTCCATCTCCTTCAATCACAGACTGAACAACATTATACGTTTTAAGAGCCACAAGACAATAAATTCATACAAAGTGTAGTTACTTGTATTTTTTCACAGACGGTTATCAACAATGTGTCTCAGATAGTGAAGCCTGAACACAGAGAAGACCTACAATCTGAATCGACATCAGTCTTGTCTTGCTGTCATGGGAACAGTTTCTGTGGCAGCGCACAATGTTGATGGATGATGTAAAGAGAAATGGATGATCTGCCAGACTGCAAAACCAGCAGCTTGGTAACAACATACATCTCCCTCATCATGATTTATTCAGCTCTCTGTGCCAACCAGCGACGTCTGAAGGCAATGATATGATATTGTGATTTGTTCTCCTCTGTGTGTCCTGCTCTCTCTGTCTGCCATCAGCTCTTGTCATTTTTTAATCAGTGAAATGTGACTATTAATCTGCGTCCACACAGCAGATCATTCATCTGTGTTTAGTTTCATCAGTAAATTAGCTTGTGTCATCCATTTGTTTAAAGTCCACCACGTCTCGGTCCATCCTCGTCGAGCGGGACACATCAT
>NW_019524338.1:4946-5495 GCF_002814215.2 Seriola lalandi dorsalis
TCGAACATGACTCTGTAGAAGGACATGGAGCTGAGGTTATGCTGCTGCTGTCGTGACACTTCACTCACCCCGCCTCGCCCCCGGCCCCTCCCTCCTCATCCCTCTGTCTCCTGGGGTTACACAGTGACTCCGTAATGAGCTGCATGTGTACACAGTAGCCAGATGCCAGCGGACAGCCATTAGCTCATATCACAGAGACACCCCTCCCCTCCCCAACACACACACACACACACACACACACACACACACACACACAGTGCCTCGATCCTGTCTCCTCCTTTAGCCTCTTTTACACTTAGATCCTGCTAAGAGTTGTTCAGACAATCCCTCATTACTCATTACGTCACCTTTGCTCGTTTACACTGAACCTACAAAGCTGCCATATTGACGCCCAGTGTGTGATGTCAGATAGCAATGGTGGAGGTGTGATGCGTAACTGAACGATGTCAGCATCTGTCCCACCATGTCGGCTCTCCCTTTTACACAGATGTAGATCTGGCTCTGAGACGACCTCTTGTACTGGCTCAAAGACAGAATAACAATGCTTCC
>NW_019524338.1:6390-7240 GCF_002814215.2 Seriola lalandi dorsalis
TGTTCAAACTACCATATTTGCACATCAGTCTACACAATCTCTATAATGTCAGAGTGTAAAGGACAAAGGAGTCTGAAAGGATCTGAAACCATCCCCTTATCCCTCCTCTCCTCCCACCCCACTCTCCAGTCCCTCTACTCCTTGTCAACATCCTTTGTGCTGCATGGCTTGTAGCGCCTCACTGAGCAGACACTCAGTCCCAGCTGGGAATTTGGACGTGCACTAGCTGTCTAACTGGGACAGGGTGGAGGGCATGGTTAAAACAAACGCATCTTTTATTAATTGGGGGGAACCTTTAAGTGATCTCATTAATCAGTCACATGGTACATTTCATTACAGCAGCTGTCACTTTGGGTTTGGTTTGAACCTCATGAGAGGGCAGAAGAGGCACGTTAATTTACGTCCAAGACTCTGACCATCAGCGGCTGTTTATAGGTTTACAGCTCTGTTTCTGAAACCTACGAACCCCAGTCACCTCCACCAAGGAGGGTGTTTCCACCAACGTCTGTGTCACCAGGATTACACAAAAGGTACAGAACCCATTTGCACCAAACTTGAAGGAGGGATGACGCATTAGGCCAGGCACAACCAATTATATTTTGGTGCTGATCCAGTTGAAAGAGCAGATCCAAGAATTTTTTTCATCACTTTCCAAAACATTGCAAGATAGGACAAAGACAGACATGTTTAGGATTTAGGATGTAGGCTTCATCACATTTATACATGAAACAAACAGAAATGTCATCATGTTTTCTACATTGTTGTTCATTATTTGAGGTTTGACTGGAGTGTTTTCAATGACGCCATCTTCTTCTGCAGTGGTTTACTGGCACCTGACTGTAGAATCAGC
>NW_019524339.1:0-1701 GCF_002814215.2 Seriola lalandi dorsalis
AGAGAGAGAGAGAGAGAGAGGGAACGAGAGAAGAGGAAAGGAAGGAAGTGACTCACCTGCCTTGATCACACTCGGATGAATATTTCACTTCCTGTCATGCGGCTTTAATCAAACAGAAACAACACAACAGATTTCTTTATATTCCTGGTTGGTATCTGTTTTGCAGATGTGTGAGTAACGAGTGTAAAATTCAATCAGCTAAATGAACATGAAGGTGTTTTATAGCCACATAGACTGAGGCTTGATTCAAATGAGCCTGTTAGATAATTGAAGAAAATTGAGTCCAGAACATTGTGACACCCCCCGACTATAAAACATCATTACCTTTACTGTTATTATCCTCATTATTTAAATCTGCCTCTGACATGTGTTACAATGGACCACTATATAAAACTGGTGTATGTAGCTGTAATTAATCATTAATCAAATATTATCGTTGTCGTAATAGAATCGTGTCAATTATTCCCCTCCTTCTTCGATGCCCCTATGTCAACAAGGATGAGGCGTTCAGAGAACAAAGGTTGCCGGTTTAAATCCCAGGGTCAGCTTTAAAGCGACAGTGGCGACCAACCAGAGACATTTGGAAACACCGGTGGATCCGTTTTAGTTTGCAAACTTCAGGGTTGAGTTGTTGTCTGGAAAATGGGTGAAAAACTGAGACCTTTTGAAACGATGACGTAGACGCTCATGGTCGCTCCCTGATTGAGTCTTATCTGCCCGTTACGTTTCCTTCACTGATTCGCCACAGTCTCTGTCACGTGACTTCACAGATCATGTTTTTGGTCATAACTCACAAATTCATTCACTAATTACGACACAATTTAACTCAGATGTCTATAAAGGATAAAATGAAGGGACGACAGTTTATATCCAAAAAGGTCAAAGGTCAAAGGTCAACGTCACCGTGACATCATAATGTTCCGTCCATTATTCAACACTGTAACTCAGGAAGGAGAGACTGTGACCATATTTACCGTAACGTTGGTGGAGGAAACAACCACGAGGCGATGATTCTACTTTTCAAAATAAAACTGCGCATTTTAAATTGGCCTTTTATTGTGGCCAACCCAGATCACACCTGTGCAATAATCATGCTGTGTAATCAGCACCTGTCAGGTGGACGATGATCTTGACTCACTAACACAGATTTAAACACACGCGAACAAAATTTAAGGGACGGACGTTTCAGATCTTTTATTTCAACTGATGAAAAATGAGAGAAAAAACTAAATTGTTGTGTTTATATTATATATTATATATATGATATGTTCAGTGTATATAAATGCACCACTGACTGATGTGCTCACCTGAATGTGCCGTGATGTCTGGAATATGAAATATGATTGTTACAAAGGACAAAGAAAAAATCTGTATTCCTGCGTCCTTCAAAATAAAACATCCTCAGTGTAGAAATGTGGACTAACCTCAGCTCGTGACCGTCCTGCAGCTTCATCATGTGAACGGCGCGGCACTTTGTCAACTTCCCACTGAAAGATAGAAATGTAAATGTGTACAAATAAATCACATCTAAACATTATCAACCAGCCTCCTCACATATTCATAACCACAGGCAGCACATGAGACACCTGAGAGCTCTTATCAAGGTCATCACACGTGACCAGAATCCACCGCCGCTGCTCGTCCTTCAGTTCTTCTTCTGAGGCTTCGGGGAAGAAGGCGAGTGAAGCAGCAGCAGCGGCA
>NW_019524339.1:2489-3183 GCF_002814215.2 Seriola lalandi dorsalis
TATGGCCTAAAAATCAATCATGTATTTATGCAGGAATGTTTTAAATGTTGGGACTGATCCACTGTCTGGGTTTAAAATTTAAAGTAAAACTGCGGAGAGGGAGCGAGTGTTTTTGGGTGAGTGAGTGAGTGAAGAAGTTACACCATTGGTCGCCTGAGTGTTGGACTTTTCCCATTGGCCCTGGCTCCTTCAAAATGATTTCGATGACATCATCTTCTTCATCTCAGACGGTTTTAATTGGAGATTCGCAGCAGAAATGATGAGAGTCAGAATCAGAATCATCCTTCTCCATGTGACCACTACAGTTACAAAAGTGTTTAAAGTGAAGAGTCAGGTGACCAGTGGCAGGACAGGGGCACTTCAGATTTCAGCTGGGGCCAATGCCCCTCATGATCCGCCCCTGCCCCCCAAACATTTGCCTGGTGGCCTGCCATTTGCCAGTCCTCTAAGTTTTAGACTAAATTGAAGGAATGGCCCTTTAAAACGTATTTTAAATAATTAATCAGTGTTTGTTCACGTGCTGGAATGTAATTAAATTTCTATTAAATATTTTTTTATTTATATTTAACATTTTATTCATGACAGATTTTGTTTAGATGTTTTATTTAAAAGACAGAAAAGGATCCATGGAGGACCACAGGAGCTCCGCTGTGTGTGTGTGTGTGTGTGTGTGTGTGTGTGTGTGTGTGTGTGT
>NW_019524340.1:0-739 GCF_002814215.2 Seriola lalandi dorsalis
ACACACACACACACACACACACACACACACACACACACACACACACACGGGACAGCGGTGGAGAGGCCACAGTTTAATTTGACTAAAGAGGACAGTGGAACAACGAGGCGTCGCTCACGCTCCACTTCACACCAGACAAACAACATCAGTCTGTGACAGTTTCACACAGATTCATGATCCTCACGTCAAATTTCATCTCATGTTTACGTCCCTCTTTCTTTCCTCTCTTCATCCTCTCTCCTCTTCCTCCATCGTGAGCGTTGGAGAGAAGATGAGCTCTCCCTCGGTGTTGTGTCTGTTTCAGTGCAGCTGTTTTTAAATATGCTCTATAAATTCATCTGATTCGATTCCTTTCATTGTTTGTCTGTGGCTCATTTAATGATGCTAATGTGTCGTTAACAGAGAGGAGAGAGGAGGAAACTTTCAGAACATTGAATCCTTTGGAAACTTGTGACGTATTAAAACGGCGGCTTCGCTCTGCAAACATCACTTCCTCTACATTCAGTTAGCCCAACAGTTAGCCGCAGTTAGCTCGCTGTTCATCACTGATCAAAGGAACATGTTGAACTTTCCAACAAGATGAACCATCGAAACACGGCGTCACGCCATCCTCCGTCAAAGAGAGCACAGAAGAAGAAACTACAGGAAGGAAATCATGAAGCTTCACCACTGAACTTCTCTGATCTGTACACACACACACACACACACACACACACACACACACACACACACACACACA
>NW_019524340.1:2088-5226 GCF_002814215.2 Seriola lalandi dorsalis
GTGTGCGTGTGTGTGTGACCTGGGACAGTGGTGACCTCTCGGAGCAGGGTGAAGAGCAGGTCGAGGGTTGGGGGCTGGTGCTGTCGAGGACAATTGGACACGGCAGCTGTGAGCTGCTCCAGTAACAGAATCCAGACCTGGATCAGACCTGCGGGACGGAAACACCAGGTGTGTTAAAGACGGAGCGCAGAGGAAGAGACGAGCAGAGGGACGGTGACGTCTTCACCTGTGTCATCGTCAAACTCCTGGAGGACGCAGTCCATCCCGTCCTCGCTGCCGACGGAGCGTTCCTGCGCTCTCATTGGCAGGCTGGCGAGCCGCGCCCCCAGGAACACGGGCTTGGACGGCATCTTGTAGATCTTCGCCAGCAGCTGTCGATCACATGCGACATGATTTCATTAAATCACATGAAGAAGAACAAGTGATGAACCACAGAGCCGCAGCTGGACAGTTCTCTGATGAGTTCCTGTCAGTGCGAATGAATCAAACCACTTCATCACTTCATCACCTCATCACTTCATCAGTTCATCAAACACTTCATCACTTCATCAGTTCATCAAACACTTCATCACTTCATCAAACCACTTCATCACTTCATCACTTCATCAAACCACTTCATCACTTCATCACCTCATCAAACACTTCATCAGTTCATCAGTTCATCAAACCACTTCATCACTTCATCAGTTCATCAAACACTTCATCACTTCATCACTTCATCAAACACTTCATCAGTTCATCAGTTCATCAAACCACTTCATCACTTCATCAGTTCATCAAACCACTTCATCACCTCATCACTTCATCACTTCATCAAACACTTCATCAGTTCATCAGTTCATCAAACCACTTCATCACTTCATCAAACACTTCATCACTTCATCAAACCACTTCATCACTTCATCAAACACTTCATCAGTTCATCAGTTCATCAAACACTTCATCAGTTCATCAGTTCATCAGTTCATCAAACCACTTCATCACTTCATTAGTTCATCAAACACTTCATCACTTCATCAAACCACTTCATCACTTCATCAAACACTTCATCACTTCATCACCTCATCAAACACTTCATCAGTTCATCAGTTCATCAAACCACTTCATCACTTCATTAGTTCATCAAACACTTCATCACTTCATCAGTTCATCAAACCATTTCATCACTTCATCAAACATTTCATCACTTCATCAGTTCATCACCTCATCACTTCATCACTTCATCAAACACTTCATCACTTCATCACCTCATCACCTCATCACTTCATCAGTTCATCAAACCACTTCATCACTTCATCAAACCACTTCATCAGTTCATCAAAAACTTCATCACTTCATCAAACCACTTCATCACCTCATCAAACCATTTCATCACTTCAAACCATTTCATCACTTCATCACTTCATCAAACCATTTCATCACTTCATCAAACCATTTCATCACTTCAAACCATTTCATCACTTCATCACCTCATCAAACCATTTCATCACTTCATCACTTCATCAAACCATTTCATCACTTCATCAAACCACTTCATCAGTTCATCAAACCACTTCATCACTTCATCAGTTCATCAAACCACTTCATCACTTCATCAAACCATTTCATCACTTCATCAAACCACTTCATCACTTCATCAAACCATTTCATCACTTCATCAAACCACTTCATCAGTTCATCAAACCACTTCATCACTTCATCACCTCATCACTTCATCACCTCATCAAACCACTTCAAACCATTTCATCACTTCATCAAACCATTTCATCACTTCATCACTTCATCAAACAATTTCATCACTTCATCAAACCACTTCATCAAACCATTTCATCACTTCATCAGTTCATCAAAAACTTCATCACTTCATCAAACCACTTCATCAAACCATTTCATCACTTCATCACTTCATCACTTCATCACTTCATCAGTTCATCAAACCACTTCATCAGTTCATCACTGCAACAGTACATGAAACCACTTCATTACTTCATCACTTCATCAAACCATTTCATCACTTCATCAAACCACTTCATCAAACCATTTCATCACTTCATCACTTCATCAAAAACTTCATCACTTCATCAAACCACTTCATCAAACCATTTCATCACTTTATCACTTCATCAGTTCATCAAACCACTACATCAGTTCATCAAACCACTTCATCAGTTCATCACTGCATCAGTTCATCAGTTCATCAAACCACTTCATCAGTTCATCAGTTCATCAGTCCTACCTGTGAACACTTGCGGAGGTAGTCGAGGGCGGGCAGACAGAGGTCGGTGGAGCTGTAACCTGACACATGGACACAGTCTCCGATCTCCTTATAGTCCACCTCTCCTACACAGAATAATATTTAATATATATAATATTTGATAAATAAAAAATATTTCATATACAATATATAATATTTAATATATAATATTGAATATTCAGGTACAAAAACATGTAAATATATATTTTTCTGTTAATGTGTAAAGCAACAAACAACCCAAGTAAAACAGGAAGTCTGCAGGAACCTGCTGAGAATCATTCACACTGAATTTGTTTTCAATATTCTGCCACGTTGTTTCCATGGTTACACATGAATCCTCTCGTCACGTCTCAGAAAGAGACGTAAACACAAACTGTACGTGTCCTGAGTCTCTGACATCAAACACACAGTTTCCCGCCCGATTCCAGGAGGAATAAACTCCCCGCAGGCTTGTCGGAGTAAACGAGACAAACCTAAGCCTTTGACGAACTTCATGAGGCACATGATGTAGTCGGTGGCGGCGTTGGCGAAAACCTGGATGTTGTCAGTGTTGATGAAAGCCTCAAAGACGTCAAACACCGGCGCCTGGGACTTCCCTGGAGGAGGAGGAGGAGGAGGAGGAGGAAGAGGAGGAGGAGGAAGCAATAACAGAGGGATGAAGGACACATGAAGAAAAACAAAGGACAGAAAAGTCACGATGAACTTCAGGTGTTTTTATTCCTCCACGCCGATGGCGGCCATTTTGTTTTCAGGTTGTGGTTTTGAACTCAATATCTCCATAAGGCCTTTTTAAGCTGTTTCTAAAGAGCTCACAGCAGTTATTACATTTCAGCTTCATGTTGTCTCTGACTGAATAAACAGGAAGTGACTTGGAACTAGTTTGA
>NW_019524340.1:9024-10315 GCF_002814215.2 Seriola lalandi dorsalis
ACACACAGACACATAGACACACACACACACACACATACACACACACACACAGACATACACACACACACGCACACAGACACACACACGCACACACAGACACACACACACACACGCACACACAGACACACACAGACACACACACACACATAGACACACACACACACAGATGTTAGAGGTCAATGGGAACAAAATATTGAACATGAAAAATATTATTGAATAAATTAATAAATGACTTTCAGTTAAATCGACTATTGAACGTGATTAAAAGCTTGAAGTTTGTGTCTGATCTCATCAGTTTGATCTTCTCCCACATTCACACCATGTGGAGTAGGGCTGTCCCAAACGATTCTTTTTTAAACGATTAATCTAGCGATTATTTTTTCAATTATTCGACTAATCTAACGATTATTTTTTTATTAACCAAACAGTAATTTTATTGCAATTATTTCCCAGTTAGTCATTTAATATAACAGTTTGCCCCGTCCAACATCTTGACTCGCTGCACCAGGGTGTTTCCTCTTTATGTGCTCGTGCATGACTGTAGTGCATGAGTGATATGTCAGATGCACTTTGCAGACTCTGCAGACTACAACACTGTTGGTGTCCAGATTAAAGTATCCCCAAACTCTGGAGGACCGTGCACGAGCCTTTTCTGCCGCGTGTTGCTCCACGCGCTCCGTCGTGCTGCTGGTAGACGCCGCCATGTCGTTCAAATAGATTTACACAGACGCAAATCATTCACGTAGTCAATGACTTCAATTACGTCACCGCGTTGTCCCAGTCCGCGCGCTGCGCTTGTATCCGGGTAAACCAAAGACGATGGATATAAACGGTCCCATTAGAAAGTTCCGGTTCTGTTCTATGAACATTTTCCCTGTGTGGTTTTACACGACGCGGCGACACTAAACTTCCACGTCGAATAATTTTTATAATCGACAACGTCGATTACATCCGATAATCGTCCCAGCCCTAATGTGGAGTTAATGAGTACGTTCAAAAACACGATGGTCACTTCTCACCTGAAACGGCCGCCATCTTGGCTACACAGCGTAAAGGCAGCGACCCGCTAACGTGTTCAAACTTAAAGAGGAGGACACGGCCAGACACTTACTTTCTCTACACCCGGAAGTTTACTGTGTAGGAGGGTTGTTTTGTTTCTTTGTTTCTATTGATAATTTTTGTAAAAGTCAAAACTCACAAATCATATTCAGGATAAAGAAACAACAGAAACAGCAGCAATAAGAAGAAGAACATCAAAGGTCAGGAGAAAGAAAGTCAACAAACAAACAAA
>NW_019524340.1:10635-11808 GCF_002814215.2 Seriola lalandi dorsalis
GTGTGTGTGTGTTGGTCAGTCATTAGATCATGTTCATTAACGCTGTCAGCACCTTGTGTGATGGCGTCTCCCGTCTCTCCCAGCTCCTTCTCCTCCTTCTCCTCCTGCACACACGACGCTGCGGCCATCTGCGCTAAAGCCGACGCACAGTTGGCAGCCACACCTGTCTCACACACACACACACACACACACACACACACACAGGGATCATCACACTGTCTGTGTCTTTAAATTTAAACTGCTTATAAAAGAAAAAGTTTCACAGCATGAGCTCGTTTATATTCATTAGAGCTTCTGTGCTGATCATTTCAATCAGCTGTCGACCCGGTTGGTTGCCGCTGTGCCTGTAACTGACACATACAGACTTCTGAAACGGTCCGATCATAAAACTACATTTCCCCTGATGTTCCCTCTGAAATGTGCAGTTATCAGTTTGTATGGAGGCGTGACCTGCTGAGCAGCCGGAGCAGGTCGCTCACTGTGATTCACCTGAAGCAGAATGAAGCCGAGAGAAAAACCACTTTAGACACAGATAAAAATGTAGGGCAGAGCAGTGAACGCCACAGTGGCAGCAGTGAACGCCTCACAGTGGCAGCAGACAGCCATGATGTCCTGTTCGCAGCTGATTGTTTGACTGACTCGCCCAATCTTAATCACATTAGTGTTTAATTTAATTCTTATTTAAACTGAGTTCTGCAGTCAGCAGCCTCCAAACAAACAAGTTCCACATGAGACTTTTTATGCTCGTAACAAGAGATAAAAATATTGTTTATTTACAGTTAATTACTGAGGCTAATTTAACTGACTGAAGTTCACAGCAGAGTTCAGAAGTTCAGAATTAAAAGCTGTTTGCATCCTGACTGGTGTTTTCAATTATTCTGGCTAATTAGACCTCTGCTCAGGTTCATGTTGGGTGGGGCTACGTCTTCATGCCTCTCCGTTTCATGCATTCATACCAAGCATCAACCTGAAACATGAAGAACCAGAAGCTGCAGTTCCTCTAACGACCACTAGAGTCTGGCTCCAACAGTGAGTCAGTCCCCATAGACTCCCATGTTAAAATGTCCAACTTTACAGCAGAAATAAACATGTTTACAGCCTGGTACAAAAACTGTTTTGGTCTCTAGAGCTGATTTCCTCCTTCATGACACCTGTTTATATAACTCACCTGTT
>NW_019524341.1:0-771 GCF_002814215.2 Seriola lalandi dorsalis
CTAGCTTAGTTTAAATTCCATTCTTGGAGCAAGATAATAAGCTATGGTGTAATATGTACTCTTATCTTTTAAATCAACCAAAACCCTCCAGTGTTAATTCACCTGTAGAGTCATGTCCCTGTTCTAATGTTCTTTCTGAAAAGCTAAATAACTATATATTTGTTAGCAATGAATAACTCTAGATACTATAGCCTAGTATGCCTAAAGCTAACTGAATGTTAGCTTAAAATGTTCCAGCCTTTCAGATAGAAACATAGAAGATAGAATTCATTTTAATTATTAACGAATATTTGGTAAAATAGAGTATAAGACATAGGTCATAGACTGCGACTACAATTTAAAATACATAGTTTTTTTTCCTTCTCAATCTTCATTACCACGTATCTTGCCGTTAATGAGAGTTTTATTCTTGAAACATAGAAACCGGAAGTTGAATCGTCGTCGGTTGGTCTGACTTGACGCTAGTCTACAACATTAGGCTCGACAGACACACGGCGGCTATCATGTGAGGATCAGGTCACTGAAGGAGAACCGCAGCGCTGAAATTAAATGTGTTAACCGACCCTGTGAGGATAGTTTGTGACTTCCACTGCGGAAATATTGCGGATAAAACGGCGGAGGACTCCAGCGGGACCGTTGTCATTTCATCGGCCGTTTATTTTAATGGACCTTTCCTCTGTGAGCGTGAGTATACGACTGGGCGCTTAATCGGGAATGTTATTTTGAAATGCTTCATATATGACATTCAGCTCACACTGCCACGGAAATGAT
>NW_019524341.1:1164-2464 GCF_002814215.2 Seriola lalandi dorsalis
ACACTAGTTGCCTAAGTAGCCTATACTATCCCCATCAAACATGTTGCAAATGCATTTAAAAAAATGTGGCATCAAAGAGGAGACGAGCCTCACAGTTTAGCACGCAGCAGGCAAATTTGCCCACTGACCTCAGCATCACACAAAATGTATTTCCCTCAGGAGTTTCTGTGTGGTGCATTTGAACTTGTAGTTTCATGTGAAGTGATATAAGTGTGTATCTCATCTCATCTTCCGGTGGATTCCTTGTGTGTAGCAGGTGGCGTCATGTCCTCTGAGACCTGAAATCCAGTCAGGCGGAGAAGGCTTGTCTCATGTTGGTACCCCCAGTTGTTGTGGATTAATGTTTCAGTAGTAGTTTAAACTTCTACTCAATTTGCACTTGTGTAATTTAATGGATTAGTCTTCATTAGGACTGGCCTTGGACCCACACTTAATGAGTGTCCCCTCCTTTTTTTACATCTTCCTGCCAGCAGTGCGGAGACAGAATTATTATGCTGTTTGCTGATGCTGGTCAGAGAACTACGGGTCCACTGTTAACCTCAGTGAATGTGTTTTTTATGGCTCAGTTCATATAAATGGATTATGGATTTGAGGTAAATAGGCATTAAGAAGAGCAATTGTTGCAAGTAGCTTACAGTTGCTGAATGTGAGAAGCAGCTTGGTCAGCATAAAGGACTAAATGGTCAGAGGTCCAGGACAAATCCGTGCTAAATGATGGTTTTAAACAGTGTTAATTGCAGAAAGGGGCTTGTGTTACCTGGTTTCTGCTGGTTCTACACCATTACTACTGACTAAACCGTATGCACGTTTAAACTCTCCCCAGCACTTAGCGCCGCACAATTTAAGTATAGAGAGTTTTTTTGCATAGGATTTATCCAGAAACTGCAAAACATCAGAAAACTGATAATTGGAGATGCAATTAAACGGTATGACTAATTTCCCGTGGTTTTGTCAGATCAGTGTCATCAATAGGATCCTTAGCCCCTTTTGTAACCTCAGCACTTGTTAGGTTAAAAAAAGAGCTCCAGGACTCCATGAATAGGTTTATGATTTTTAATAAACTTGGCAAAATTGCTAAAAACATGTTTTCACTTTGTCATTATGGATTATTGGATGTAGATTGATCCATCCAGAATTAAATATAAATAATTAAATATTAAAAACACAATAAAATGTTCAAAAAAGGTGGTCTGAGTATCTTCTGAAGCCGTTGAATAGCCCAGCTAGATTACAGTAATTACTCTCTGTGTGTTCCTCAACTATGTCCTCAAGTTGATGTTTGAGTGACGCCACTGTTTGT
>NW_019524342.1:2589-3047 GCF_002814215.2 Seriola lalandi dorsalis
TAATCCAGTTAGGTTAAGTTTAGGGTTTGGGTCTGGGGTGAGGTTAGGTTTAGGATTTAGAATAAGGGTTAGGTTTAGAAAAACTATCACGATGACTCTCCCCATAATACCACTGGGCATCACAGTTGAATGGAGAATCAAAGGCAATGCACTGGCCGACGCATGCTACTTTTAGACTCCCCCACCGTGTGTTTGCCACGCCTCAGAGTAAAGGAAAGACGAGCAAGAAAAAAGGTTGAGAGATAAGATGAAAGTTATGACCTTAATTGGTAAAGTAATTAACCTTTTATAATTCTTATGCTTTTCAGATGAATTTTCGAAACACATCCTCAGTAGTGGACCTCAGGATCATCGGGCGTTTCGGCCATTATCACTAGACACCCTCCCCTGAGGGAGGCCCCGTCGAGGTTGATCAATCCTCGCAGTGTGTTTCGTAGCCAATATTGTGTTGTGCAGGT
>NW_019524342.1:3874-5119 GCF_002814215.2 Seriola lalandi dorsalis
GTATGTTATTATATTGTTGTATATTACATTATATTATATATTAAATTATTTTATTGATATAAAAAGAATTTAGAATCAGAAATTGGGCGGAAATTAGTGTTAGGATTAGGGTTAGGGTCAGCTGTTTTGGGGACATGGCCATGTGTAGGATATTTAGCAGTAGAAGTTAGAAGTAGGGATGGGGGTTAGGTTCAAGGTTAATAAGAGTAACAATAATAGTACTACTATTAATAATAATAATAATAATATTAATAATACTGAATAATAATAATAATAATGATAATAATGATGATAACACTAACCACCATAATAATAATAACACTAAACTCCAATATACACTTAAAAATTAAACTATGTATTAAATTTTAATGTTATGCTATTATATTGTCAATATATTACTTTATGTCATATATGAAATCATTTTATCGGTTTAAAAAGTTTTTTCTATATCAAACTGGGGGCGGAACTTAGGGTCAGGGTTAAGGTCAAGGTTAGGACCTACAGTTTATGGGTTAGGGTCAGGCGTAATTTTTTTTTTTTTTTTTTTTTTTTTGTTTTTTTTTTTTTTTGTTAGGGCATCCGGTTAGGGTTAAGGGCCCGAATGGTTAGGGTTAGGAAATTAGATTAGGGTAGGGTTAAAGGTCCGAGGTAAGAGTCCAGTAGTAGGGAGTAAAGGTCAAAGGTCAGGACCAGGAGCCTCCATTCGGGTTGGATCTATGTTATGAAGTAGATAAAGTTAGGGCTAATATTGGAGGGATTTATAATTGGTTTTAAGGTTAAGATCGGGGTCCTTAGAGCAAGTGGAGATTAGGGTTAGGTGTCGTATATCCCGTGCGCGTATTCTATTTTAAAAATTTTTTTTATTTAAATTACAGGTTAGGGTTAGGGTTTAGCAATTCAGGATCTGATGACACGGAGAGCATCCCAGGTATCTAAATAAGGCTGTTAGATAGCAGCAGTGGTTCTCTAAGGTCATATTAAACGAAAAGAATTAAAAGGAAAATAGGATGTAGGAACTAGAAACTCTCAGTGCCTCAATTATCAATCCTCGATTAAGGATCAATGAGAGGTCAAGGTGAGGTCCAGAAAGCAAGGGAACAGAATAGAGTCTTTAGAGTAGGGTCAACGTGAGTGGGATGGAATATGTTGATTTGTAACTGAGACGAAAAATGAGGGTTTTTTTTTTTTTTTTTTTTTTTTTTTTTTTTTTTTTTTTTTTTTTTTTTTTTTTTTTTTTTTTTTTTT
>NW_019524342.1:5820-11778 GCF_002814215.2 Seriola lalandi dorsalis
ACCGTAGCAGAATACAAATGTAAGGAGTCAACCATAAGTCATTTAAGCCAATAATTAACCTTAGCAGATTACAATTATTTATTAATCTAGTTCCGTAAATAAAATCCTTTTCGATTTACAAATATATTTTGAAGTTAACAACAAGCAACTAAGTTTTAAGGATATTATATGACCCATTTTACCATTATAATTTACCAACAGTACCGTCGTTCCATTATCTTTAGCATTTCTCTCACATGTTAATTTAACTTTTCTTTCGTATGTTTATTTTTCAAAAAACATACACACATATATATATATATATATTTTCTCAATGTAACATATTAACATTCATTATTCACTATTTCTTCCTAACAATATTTTAACATTAGCGATTCACAATCATTCAGAAAAACGTGTTACAAAAATTCTCTTAAGGTTAATTAACACACCATTTGTTTAAACTTTCTCTTTTATCATTATTCTACCTTATTAGTTCCCATATCCATGAAATATGCTATTTATCACATGTTGTATTGGTAATTACTTAGAACAAACAGGAATAGGAAAAATATTATCCAAAAGGAGTTATATATGGAAAAGTAATTTACAAAAACATCTACCCTTTATCCATTTACATCAATAGACTTTTTCTGTATCAGTCTAAACAGTGAAGTTATCAGTATTGCAATTATTTTCTTTGTTCTGTTTCGCCTGACTCCCTAGCGTTGAGTCCTAGAGGGGATAAACAGTCCAGTCTGCGAATCCATTGGGTTTCTATTCTTTTCCGGTACCCGTCTGACCATCCCATACCGCTTTCCAAAACACGGTATCGTAAATTGTCCAGACCATGTTCTTGGAAATGTTTAACTAACGGAGTCTCCTTTTTCCTTCCGCAGCGAATATTTGAGCGATGAGCGTGTAGTCGAGTTCGGAGTGAACCTCGGGTCTCGCCTACATATTGTTTCTGACATGTTTTACACCAGAGTAAGTAGACGCAGTTTGAGGAGGATGGTGTCAGACCTTTTTGTGTCAAGAACCTTGTTTTCGTTTGTAGATTTGTCACTGTTCGGTTTTCTTGTGGGGTTTTCAGTTCTTCTTTGAAGGTTGGTAGTCGTGCCCTCACTAATAGATCTCGTAAATTTGGATTTTTCTTGAAGGCTGATACAACCCTAAATTCGTCCACAATTTTGGTGTTACTCATTACCGTTTGAAAATTCTGTTTTAAGGTTTTATTAGCATGAGTGCTAAAAGTTGAGTAAATGGACGTTAGTGGAAGTGGTTGTTTCTTAGGTTCGTCGGATGGATTTGGAGTGGATGTTTTTTCTTTCAATACTTGGTTTTTTATTTTTCTCAGGAAAGAGCGGGGATAACCCCGTTTCCGCAATGCTTCAAATAGCACTTGGGTAGCTCTGCCCCTATCTGAATCCAAAGAACAGATTCTCTGGAATCGTAGGAGTTGTGAGTACACAATACCCCTAAATGTGTGTTGTGGGTGAAAGCTACTCTTATGCAAAAGAGCATGTGAGTCCGTTGGCTTAAAAAATACTTTTGTATTCAGTTTGCCAGTTTCGATGAAATCATCTCCTTTAAACACTGTAGTATCAAGAAAATCAATTGATTTTTCGTTGATTATTGGCAGTAATTTAATGGAGGAATGGTGTTCATTCAGGACATTGACAAAAGTTTTGAAATCATCGATGGAGTGACACCAGACTCCCCAAATGTCATCGAGAAATCTCAGATACATTAACGGAAGTTTTGGACAGAGTTGGAACGCTGATTCTTCCCAGGCAGCCATGTAAATGTTAGCATAGGCCGGTGAAAATCTTTTTCCCATTGCTGTTCCTTTTATCTGTAGAAAATGTTGTTCGTCAAACTCGAAGTCATTACAAGTGAGATTTATGTGTAACAGTTCTAGGAGTTGTTCGTCCGGACGTTTTGGATCTGGATATTTGGCAAAGATCGTTTTTACCGCTTCCATTCCCATCTGTGTCTCAATGTTTGTATACAGATTTTCGACGTCCATCGAGAAGAGAAAACAAGGTTCTGGTATGGTCAAAGACCTTATTTTGTTGATGAAATCATTGGTGTCTTTCACATAACTTTGATGTTTTATGGAAAGAGGAGTCAGGTAGTAATCCAATAATTCTGCCGATCCATAGGATTCACTCCCGCAATCCGAAATAATAGGTCTACCCGGGGGTACCTTTCGCGGTATCGGCCATTTTTCGGGGTCCTTGTGAATCTTCGGCAAGAGATAAAAATATCTGGCTCTTGGGGGTGTTGTTTTGCCTTTTAAGTACAAAATTTGGGATTTTGTTAGGTGTTTGGTTCTTCCCAATTGGTCTAAAATTTTGTGAATCCGAATTGCCGTTTGTGGGTAAATTGGTTTGTTTAATTTTTCGTAATAATTTGGGTTTAGTAATTGTCTTAGAGCTTCCATTACATAGTCTTTTCTGTCCATTATTACAATGGATGTTCCTTTATCCGCTGGTTTTATCACTATGTTTGGTAGTTGTTTTAGTTCCTTTAATGCTCTTTCTTCATCAGTCGTCAAATTTTCAACTTCCGGTCGATTTCTTAGGCCCGATATTTGTTGTTTGTCTTTGGAAATGAGTTCTAACACTTCTGGTGTTAAATATTCATCTTTTGGTTCCCAAGAGGATGGTAAATGGAACGGTTGTATGTGTGATTTGTCCGAATTATCATAATAAGTTGCTAGTTTTAGTCTTCTGTGATATTGTTGCATGTGACCCATAAACGATTGGCGATTATCTGAAAACCGTGTCAAGGTCGGGACGAATGTTAAACCTCGTCGCAGAAGGCTAAGATGGGCAGAAGTTGGATGGAAGGAAGTTGCCAAATTGATCACCGATTTGTCCTCCATGCTGTGTGGAGAGGGGTTTAGTTCTAGATCTAAAGGCCTAAAAAAGTTTTCCAGTGAATCCACATGGCTCTTGCAGTATCACTCGTCCAATGAATCTGATCGATTTCTGTGTCAAAAACTACTCTTGGTAGGTAAGGTAGATGGTTGCTTTCTGATGAGATTATCTGATTCAGAATTCGGATGTTCAAACGAGTGGATGGTTGGAGTCGGTTTGAGAAATTGATCATTGGCATGTAGATCGTTGCAAAAGGAAAGGTGGCCCGTGCTGCACTTAAGAGGCGTTTCACCGAATCTCTTAGAAGTGTGGGATTCCCTTGGTTACGGTCATTAAGACCGAAGGAAAGCACTACCATATGTACATTCATCGAGGTGGGTGTTTTATTCCGGAGCAGGTTGATGGCGTGGGAGAGTTTGGCCCCAGGATAACTATCCACTTGAACTCTTTTGTCCTGGATCCGTGGTAGTCTGGATAGATTGGAATCCCCAATCAGTAGGATTGTACGTTGTGGTGTTAGTGACCAGTTTCGATCCTTGCAACCGTTGTGTTCATGTCTAGTAAACTGTGACCAATCTTCGTCGTCCTTTTCCAACTGTTTCAGGAAGTAGGTGAAGTCATCGGTTCCCGACGGTCCTGGATGTTGACTGTCATTTATCGGTGGTGGGGATCTTGTAGTTCTCGATCTAGGTCTCCTTTGTGGTTTTGGTGGTTGGTAGGAAGGGAGAGGGGAGGGAGTACGAGGTAATTTTATTACTTCCGTTGGGGTTGTTTGAGTTCCTTTTTGTTGGGAAGGATGGTGTGGTGAAGAATTAGTTGTGTTCTTTTCTGGTTCTTTTGGTGTATTAGGCGGGTCACTCATGGGTCGGGGTTGTTGGTCGGATTTGTTCGGTGTGGGAGTTTTAAGTTTTGGGATTAGACAATATTTTGTGAAAAAAATCCCTTTAGATTGTATCACCGACGGCCTTTGGGGGGCGTTTAAGACGTATTGGTTAGGTACATTTGTAGTGTGCTGTAGTTCTACATAATTTGGAGCGGTTTCTTCCTTCTTTGGAAGATTAGGTATTATTTTTATTGGTTGGTCTGAAGTGTTACCCTGTTCGTTTGTGAGTTTGGGTTCTACTGGAATCTGGTTATGTTGCACGTTTTGAGGTTCCAAATGTCTAGGAGTTTCCTTGTTTTGATGCGTTCGAACTTGTTGGTCCGTTGTTCTTTGACGTTTCCTTTGTGGTTGAAGTTCTGCCCACGTTGTATTGGGTGTGATTATTTTTTTGTCGTCGTTCTCCAGTTTGGTTGTAACACCAATTTCTGGTATTGTCAGATCTATTATTCGTGGCCTTGGGGACAGGATTTTGAATTTCTCCCTCAGAGATACAGGGTTTCCAGTAGTATCCGTCGATCGTGTGTTTGGAGTTACTATTCCGGTTTCGGGTTGACATTGTGGGGAGGAAGTGAGATCTATTACTTCTGCTTCCATTGTTGGATTGTTCAAGTTTTCCCCAAGTTTGGGTTCGTCGACCGGTTGAGGAAAGGTTGACCTTGGGTTTTTGGTGTGGTTGGTAAAGTTCGGGTTTTCTTGCCGCTGTTGGAGCGTTGGAATGTCAATTAGTTCCAGACGTTCGAATGATTGGGTTACTGGAATGGATTGATCACTAAGTCGAAGTTGTTTGGAAGGTCTGGATTGTAGTGTGGTTTCAAGATCAGTAGCAGCAGAACCGCGTTTTTTAGCAGCTCGGTTTTCTGAGGAACATGGACGTGGATCTCCCATCCCTAGGTCCTTAAGTTGTTCCGCCGTCCAGTTTACCACTCCTGGACTTAGATGTGGGAATCTTCTTCTGGACCAACGGAGAGCCACAGTCCATGCTTGGTACCAAGAGTCCCAAGATAGGTGTCTGATGGAGTTTTGTGTGGTTTCAGACAGTAGACGGTAATGTGATTCTAAAATTTGGAGAGATGTGTGAACCCAATTGACATTATTAGCCTGCAAGAGACTAGCTGTTTCCACCGTTTGGTTGGCTGGTTGGATTGCTTCCTCTAACCATGCTTGGATTCTTTGCAGGTGTTCTGGGGTATGGTCATCCGCCCCGGATCTTTCCACATACCAAAGATGGTGATTGGTTCGCAGGAGATTGTAGAGGGCCCTTATCAAAAGTTGGAAGTCGCTGAGCTGTTTAGGTGCCATGGTTTTCCTTTTTGTTAGAAAAGAGGTCAATCTGAAAGAATCCAGAGGAAAATAGAGATGAATATGAAGAATTTGAATAATTGTTAAGGACGACGGATTATCATCTTAAACAAGAGGGCATAATGGCATTCTCCTATTGTAATGAAGGGAATAATCAAACTGTTTCCTGTTTTAAATAGAAGAAAAGCGGTCCGGTCATTCCCGTGAGGAATTCCACATATTTACACGATCTTGTCATATTTAAATTTTCATGGAGTCTGATTCAGAGAAGTATAGGCCGGGTGGGAAAAAATTCGGGTTTGTGAGTGAGAGAGCGAGGCAGAAAGAGAGAGAGAGAGAGAGAGAGAGAGAGGGGGGGGGGGGGGAAAGGAGAGAATTGTTTGGCTTTTAGGCAACACTTGTGTGTTAAGGAGTCAAAGTGGTCCGAAGGCGCGGGCGGGTTAGGTTTATAAGAATTATCACGATGACTCTCCCCATAATGCCACTGGGCATCACAGTTGAATAGAGAGTCAAAGGCAATGCACTGGCCGGCGCATGTTACTTTTTAACTCCCCCACAGTGTGTATGCCTCGCCATAGAGTAAAGGAAGGTTAGGGTTAGGGTTAGGGTAAGGTAAGGTGTATTTCATATCCGTAATGGGTGAAGGTATTGAGTTTAACAATTTTGTCTTCTGTCTGTTTTATCTTATTTTCAGGTGAATTTCGAAACACATCCTCAGTAGTGGACCTCAGGATCATTGGGCGTTTCGGCCATTATCACTAGACACCCTCCCCTGAGGGAGGCCCCGTCGAGGTTGATCAATCCTCGCAGTGTGTTTCGTAGCCAATATTGTGTTGTGCAGGTTGTAGTTTGGATTTTTTTTTTTTTTTTTTTTTTTTTTTTTTTTTTTTTTTTTTTTTTTTTTTTTTTTTT
>NW_019524343.1:0-437 GCF_002814215.2 Seriola lalandi dorsalis
GGGGGGGGGTGACTCAGTGAAACGTGTCTGCAGCCTGAGGGGGAGGAGCCTCTGCAGGAGGAGGGAAGTCACAGCTGCTGGTTTCTACGGTGACACGGATACAAAACAGGCGCTGCGTGTTCTCAGTCTGCAGGATGTGAAGTGACACATGATGAGTCAGTGACAAACTCATGGTCACATGATGTCAACTCATCACATGATTAAACATAAACAAACTGTTTTCGAACCGAGTCATGGTTTATCATTTGTTACATATTCTTTTATTTTTATTCCTTCCTCCTTCAATGTAGACGTTTAAACTTTCCATGACTCTGAGTGTCTCTAGAAACAGCTGCAACTCAATGTCTACTTTCTTCTTTTTAAAAAAATAAAGCTTTGTCTAATGATGAAGACCATGTGATGTGCTCAAAAGGTTCAGTAGTAGAGACAGAGTGGAG
>NW_019524343.1:1158-2371 GCF_002814215.2 Seriola lalandi dorsalis
GAGGATGTTGGAGGATGATGGAGGATGATGGAGGATGTTGGAGGATGATGGAGGATGATGATGGAGGATGATGATGGAGGATGATGATGGAGGATGTTGGAGGATGATGGAGGATGATGGAGGATGATGGAGGATGATGGAGGATGATGGAGGACGATGGAGGACGATGATGGAGGATGTTGGAGGATGATGGAGGATGTTGGAGGATGATGGAGGATGATGGAGGATGTTGGAGGATGATGGAGGATGATGATGGAGGATGATGGAGGATGATGGAGGATGATGGAGGATGATGGAGGATGATGATGGAGGATGATGGAGGACGGTCTGGTATCGTGACATGAGATCCTGGACGGTTTCAGAATCATTATATGGAGGTTATACAGATGTTCAGCAGGTGTTTTACAGTTTGACATTTTTTCTTTAGTTAATGAATGAATGAATGAATGAATGATTCAACAGGCTGTAGATCAGCTGACTTCTCTCTGATCTCACTCTCAGATAAGTTCAGTTCAAAGTTTGTTTTAGAGGGAAACATCACACGGCGTTGAAGAGCGATTAGAGAGATATGCCCCCCCCCCCTCCCCCCAGGCTGAGGTCACTCTCTGAACCAGGTCATGGCCGTGTGAAGACGGCAGCTGCTGATAAACAAAGAAAACAGAGCTGCTGCACAAACGAAGGTCAGGCCTCAAACCCCGTCTCCACAGTCCGTGTGATAACAACGTGGATCATAAAGCAGAACGACTCGGCGTTTTATCTGATGGTGTCGTTCGTCAGAGCCGGAGAACACGTGTTCCTGTGTTTAAACCTGACACACTTTGCTTCACCTGAACTGTATCACTGAGACACACCTCCATGTTGGAAAATCAATCTACAGGAAGTAAAACTGAACAACTGATAAATGAAATATAACAAAATCAAATAATATTTAATAAAAATCTAGGGCATTATTTATGGTGTGTGATCAAAGGGATGTTTCGACTTCAGATTATTTTTACAACTTGATAAAAAACTGACTTGCTGATATGAATGTTGTTGGAACATCTGTGTTTAATTGTGCTACTGTTGTAATTAAACCTGTGAATAACTGGTCTGATCACAGAGGAAAGTCTCTGGTTGTTCTGCTTTCAGGGAACATGAGCTTCAGTGAACTGACCACAAACCATCAGACTCATGACGAGCTGCAGCTTTTACTGTTTTTAACTTGGAGCTG
>NW_019524343.1:3318-4713 GCF_002814215.2 Seriola lalandi dorsalis
ATTATTATTATTATTATTATTATCATTATCATAAATGCTCTGTGATTTCAGAAATTTACACATTTCTAAATGATGTCTGGTGTATGAAACTTTTTGAATGTTTGTTAAGTGGCAGGAAAAGTGTTAGAAAGACTTGAGAGACAAAGAAGTCGGTTAAAGGGGCGCCCCCTGCAGGTTGGATCAAAAAACACATTTTAAAATCAGTGTTAAATCTTTGTTTATGTCCGATTAAACTTCTGCCGAATCTGAGAATGACTGTCATGTTTGTGTTTGGTGAAGTTGCTGAATCGTTTTACAGGCGCTGGGATTTCAGACACCAGCATGAACTTTACAGTGGCAGCATTTTACATGATGTCTGGTGTTTGGAACTTGCAAACTTGGAAAGACTTTGAGTGCTGAAGATGTTTTCATGTGTGAGACAAACCAGTCGGAGGTTAAAAAATCTTTTTCCTGAAAGTGTCCCTCAGTGCACGAGGGGGCGCTACAGGTTGGATCCAAAAAACACATTTTGAAATCGGTGTTAACTCTTTATGTTCATGGCCCTGTGCTGAATTTAAGAGTGTATATATATTAGTAAAAGTTGTTGAATTATTTAATTTCCCCTGTGCTCACATACATGAGTAAATACTTTAAATTGGCAGAACTTTAGAATGATGAGGCAATTTGTAGATACGTTTAAACCATTGACTCTGAATAAGGTCTCAACATACTTGTGATGTGTTTAAGGGTCTGTTGTTAAATATGACAAACATTCTTTTAAACCGGGGCAGTTGGTGCGACTCAAAAGCAGATTTTTGTGCTGAAATAAAAGTTTCCTGTTTGTTCACCATGTGCTGAATGTGAGAGGGGTCATTTATTTAGTGATTGGTAAAAGTTACAGGATCATTTCATCTGCACTTTACTTCCACAGATACTTTAAATTAGCCAGTTTATAAATGACGTCTGGAAAAGGGAACTTTTAAGGAAGTTGGTGTAAATCAAAAACGTTTCCAGGCTTCATTTGCACGAAGCTGCGAAAACATTCGAAACCATGAAAGGAACTGCAGGAGACGTGACCTCAGTGTCATAAACGCTAGTTATGGTTTTGCATAGACATGTTTTTACCACAGTGTGATCTCATTTCTCTGACGCAGGGCAACTCGGACGGCTCATCCCGGACACCGACCACGGCCTCCTTGGCGACGGACAGAACGAGACGTGCAGACGGCAGGAAGGAGCGTCTTTGAGCTCCGATGGGCGAGGTTCTACCTGGGCGTGAAGAGGAGCCCGCAGATCCAGATGTTCCAGCTGCTGCTCCTCCAGTGAGACGGGCAGCAGACTGAGGCTCCTCAGCCTGTAGGTGTTGTAAAGCACTCACCTGTGGCGAGGTGCACCGGGTCCCTGTTTGGACCGTGA
>NW_019524344.1:0-319 GCF_002814215.2 Seriola lalandi dorsalis
GCCCAATCCTTTCAGCAACTTGGTATTTCCAAACTCGGGCTTGACAACATATTCCGTTGTTATAATCCCGGAGATGGTGCTTTTCGGTGCACCACCTGCTCCTCAGGTGGAGATGTTACACCCTCCTGCGTTGCAAACACGGCTCTGTCAAATCAAGAACAAGGTGCAGGCGAGGAAACAAGTCCACTCGAACCAGTAGACACAGGTATAGGTAGCAGTCGTAGAGGAGGCTGCAAGCGCAGAGGCGGCGGCGGCGGCGGCGGCAAGGTTGGAAGAAGATGTAGGCGTAGAGGAGGGTGCAGGCGTCGAGGGGGCGGCG
>NW_019524344.1:918-1560 GCF_002814215.2 Seriola lalandi dorsalis
TGAAAAGACTTAAACCTGTATTTGAGTATGTGCTGCATTCACATTAGAAAAGTGACAACGTGTAGAAAAAGTGGTACGACACAAAATAGAAAATAGTGCAGTTTCTCTACTAAAGCATCAGTAACAGACACAGCTTCTGTTGTTGCATCAGCTAAAATATTTATAATATATACACGAGTTAAAACCATAGAAATCAAATATTAACACGGTCAGCTGACGGCTCAGGCTCGGGCTGGTTTTGAAGACGGAGGCCTGGTTCTGTGACGTGACCGGATTACCGGTTGATGTTAATAAACCTCGGTCCCGTGAGGAGGCTAAATTTACTTGATCTGGGTCCTGATCTGAGAACAGTCTCGGAGCCCCTCCCAGAGGGTAATACCACTGAGCGCACTGCTGCTGGTGGTGACCTTCATTTCAAAACAACATCCATTTTGGTGGAAAACATAAAACTGAGGGTCTTAAATTTGCACCTAACAAGCTGAAATGAGCAGAACGAAGAATTTATATTTATGTTAAAGGTTGATTGTGTCGTTTTTGGTCTTTACCAAGTCTGTAGCTGCGTCTCCATTCAGAGGCTGCAGTCGCAGTCACAGCGGTGCAACAAGGCCGTCACATTTCTAAGGCTGCTTCAAATGCGTCCGA
>NW_019524344.1:1580-2787 GCF_002814215.2 Seriola lalandi dorsalis
TGTTTGTGCATTATTAAATTGAAATAAAGGGGGAAACTTGTGAAAACTGTCTTCAGTATTTTTAAGTACTTATATACTTGTACTCTATATTTCTGTAAAGCATTAACACATCACATGATGATGTGTTCTTTCTGATTAAAGCTCGGCTCAGCCTCCACTCCTGTCTGTCTGTGTGTGTTAATCAGCACGTCATGTAGAGTACACTGCTACAGGCAATATTAGTGAGGGAGTCTGATTAACAGTCCCATATTTTACACTTTTCCTGTTTTATTTGAAGTGTTGATCCATTAAAAGATATATTTGTGGTTTTAAGAATCTTTTTTTTCAAAGTTTGACTTTCTTTATGAAAAAAAAACACCATACAATAATAATAACAATAATAATAATAATAGTAATAATCAATTTCCTCAGTAAAAATGCTGATTAAATAGCCTTGCAAAAACCCACTGGTTATCTCTCCAACCAGAGCTTGTTATATCCCATGGCCAACTGGGATTGTTTAGCCTGGTTTTACCAGCACTGAGTGTCATGGAGGAGGACACAGGAGAAGCTAAATGACAAAACTAATCAATAAGCTATTTATTCCCATTTTTAAAATGTCTATTCAAATAGTTTTTTATTAGTAGTTATTTATTCATGAATTATTAAATTAATTTATAAATGGTTAATTTGATGAGGGTTTTTTAATACTGTTTTTGTAAATACATTTTTAAATCATAAGTATTTATTGATGGATAAATCATGTATTTATCAATTCTTTTTACAATTCTTTTTTTAATGTCTATTAAAATATGAAATGAAGGAAATGCTCAACTTGTTGAACCGTTATTAACGAGCAATCTTAGTAAGAACAAAGTGGAAGGGGAAAAAAATGTTTCTGGCACGTAGAACTACATCTCCCACAATGCCGCGTTGTGCCGGACTTCACGTGACACGATCCCGATATCGGCTTCGTCATGTGACCGCAGCGACCAGAAGAAGAAAAAAACATGGCGGATGCAGAAGCAGCGAAGTCTCTGAGCGGTTTGTTGAACGGAATCGCTCAGAAAGTTTATTACAACAACAGCGAGATCACGGAGCAGCTGCTGAAGCGCGAGCTGTTCCCGGAGCTGCCGCAGGACGCGTTCACGGCCCTGCACGACAAGATGAGAGGCCTCATCAAGGTGAATGACCTGCTCAGTCTCAGCTCTCACTGTGTGTGTGTGTG
>NW_019524344.1:3550-4652 GCF_002814215.2 Seriola lalandi dorsalis
TTTCTAGTACATTTTAGTTTGATACAATAACTGATGGCAGCATGACGGATTGATTGACTGATAACTTATTTCTGCGTATGACAATAAAGCCATTGGATTGAATTGTGTTACTTTGGCAACTGACAGTTTTACTTTGTAGTTTGGGTATTTAACAGAAGCTGCAGCTGAAAAAATAAGAAATATAATGTCACTAATATCAACCAGAAGTCGAGATTAATCAACAGTTTGTTAAAGAGCTTTGAAAGAAGAAACAGATTCTGCTTTGTAAAGGTTTTCAGGTTATTATCAGGTAACAACACATGTATGTAAATCCTGTCTGGACTGGTAATAAAGAGCGGTGCAACTGATTTGTTCTCGTTCATAAGTTTATTCCTGTTTGTCTCACCTGTTGTCAGCAGGGGGCAGCACCTACATAGATATCATCACTGTTGTTCCAGGTGCTCAGTTACCTGCACTGAGCTCAACATCAGAATAAGATTTACTTTTCTATTTTTGCTTTATTTAACCAGCGAACGTTTCATTAAGATTACAGGTCCATAAAAAAACAATTAATAATAAAAACAACATAAATACTATATACAAGAAAACAACAGTGAGATAATGCGCAGCTTGTTTATTGTATTTTATCATGTTACTGAGGTGTTTCTGTTGTTTACTGTATATCCAAACTGATATAAATAGGTGGGACAAAATATATATAATATATATAATTCAACAGCAGCACAAACTACAGCCTCCAAAATAACCCAAAAGTCGTATCAACATCAACATGAAGGGAGGACTTGGTGTTAGACGGCATCAGCTTTAGCCAGGTGTACCTAATAAAGTGACTTTTACTTTCAAGAATAAGTCCTGACAGTGATCTGTTGAATTGGTGCTGCAGCTTTTGTGTTGCACCTCAGCTGATCTTCCTCCTCCTCCTCCTCTTCCTCTTCTCCCTCCTTCCTCAGTCTATCGCCACAGCAGACATGGACCACGCCCAGCTGGAGGCCTTCCTCACAGCTCAGACCAGGAAGCAGGGCAGCGGCGGGGTGAACGCCGAACAGGCCGCCGCCCTCTCTCGCTTCTGGAAGAGCCAGCGGGTCCGGGTGAGGGAGAGCCT
>NW_019524344.1:4973-5950 GCF_002814215.2 Seriola lalandi dorsalis
TGAAAAGACTTAAACCTGTATTTGAGTATGTGCTGCATTCACATTAGAAAAGTGACAACGTGTAGAAAAAGTGGTACGACACAAAATAGAAAATAGTGCAGTTTCTCTACTAAAGCATCAGTAACAGACACAGCTTCTGTTGTTGCATCAGCTAAAATATTTATAATATATACACGAGTTAAAACCATAGAAATCAAATATTAACATTTAACTTGGCGACCAGTGTTTGGACTGACATCCGGTCAGCTGACGGCTCAGGCTCGGGCTGGTTTTGAAGACGGAGGCCTGGTTCTGTGACGTGACCGGATTACCGGTTGATGTTAATAAACCTCGGTCCCGTGAGGAGGCTAAATTTACTCGATCTGGGTCCTGATCTGAGAACAGTCTCGGAGCCCCTCCCAGAGGGTAATACCACTGAGCGCACTGCTGCTGGTAAAATGGTGACCTTCATTTCAAAACAACATCCATTTTAGTGGAAAACATAAAACTGAGGGTCTTAAATTTGCACCTAACAAGCTGAAATGAGCAGAACGAAGAATTTATATTTATGTTAAAGGTTGATTGTGTCGTTTTTGGTCTTTACCAAGTCTGTAGCTGCGTCTCCATCCAGAGGCTGCAGTCGCAGTCACAGCGGTGCAACAAGGCCGTCACATTTCTAAGGCTGCTTCAAATGCGTCCGAGGATCCAGCCGGGTGGATCCTCCACAGCCAAACCTATCCCAAGATTCATTGCGCGCCACCGACGAATCACTTTGCAAAAAGAGAATATGGCGGACTGTGGCCGAGGATAAATACTAAATACTGTCTTCTGTTTCTGCCGCACCAGATTTTAATTATCATCTTCTTTACCATCAGTCTGGGATTAAAATTCCAACTAACTGATATTTAGTTATTTTGACCTGTGAAGGTAATGAGGTAAATTGATTTGTGATGACGAGCTCTTGGCAGGTGAGTCACAAAGAGAAACTGGCAAACAGA
>NW_019524344.1:6657-11006 GCF_002814215.2 Seriola lalandi dorsalis
GCAGAGGTTTGAACGAACAGTATTAGTAATGATTGTGCTTCTCGATCTGGGCTGGAGCTTGTAAATATTCAGGCTGGAGGTCCCACAGCTCAGAGAAACCGGGTCAGCACAGTGGGGCGGCACACTCCCGCTATCCTGGTGCGACACTGAATCACTGTAGGATGCGCACACGCTATTATTAGAGTCCGCTCAGTTCAAAACGAATTAAAGCCAATAGACGCCTGAAGGCTGCAGAAGTAGGTGGAGGAGGTGAATGTGTAGCGTCGACCATGAAGGTGTCCTGAAACTGTCTCACGTCCCGGACGAGCTGGACGACGCGATGCTCCTCAACCCCCGGTGGAGGAACCTGGTTTATTTCTGCACAAACTGGACTGTGACGGTTTTCATCACCACCTGTTATTGTCGTCTGGTTCTCGAAATGCGAAGTACGGTCACAGCTGTTGGTTGAAATGAGGACGTTACCTCCAGTTGTGGGGACGTGCGAAAGTCATAAGTACTGTACGTCTTCGTGTCTGCGCCATATTGTTTTCAGGTCCGTCCCGTTCTTGTGGACACGATATCTCAGTAACGTCTTGAAGGAACTTCTTCAAATATGGCACAAACATTCAGTTGGACTCGAGGACGAACTGATTGGATTTTGGTGGTGAAAGGTCAAAGGTCAAGGTCACGGTGCCCTCACAAAACACTTTTTAGCCATTACCTTAGACTTCACACAGCATACAATCATGAGGTGGTGATTTCCCTGTTTCCTTATAGATTGAAAAATTGAGAAATCAATCGAAAGTTGAATTGATAATGAAAATAATTATAATTAATTAATTGTGTTAAACTTGACTCAGGGAGGAGGTAAACTTTCTCTAGGAGCCAAATCCAACAGACATTCGAGGTCATTTGTCCCGTCAGCTGTCGGGTTTTAACAAACACTGACTCTCGGTGCTTCACATCTTACTGCATCTTATTATGAAGAAATCTACTGTCAGACGGTTTTACGTCTCTATTTATTGTATTATTTTGTCTGTGATTGGTATTGGTTGTGTTGACAGGAAAGACTTTCTAATCTAACCTTTCGGTTACGAGTTCTGTGCTGACAGACTTTGGTTCCGACCGAACAATAGACTCCGGGTAGAGGCAGACAGCTGTGTCCATGGAAACCGGGAGAGGGAATATCACGGCGTGACATCCATTCTTGATGACAATCGGAGGAAACAAAGGCGGGGCAGATGGGATTCCCCCCCGTATATCATAGTCGAGGTAGACTTCATTAAATTGTAAGTAGCATGTCGAGAACACAGAGCAGGGCGGTAACAAGAGCTCGTGCTGCTGCGTCACACCATCTCCTGCAGGTGTCAAAGTCTGACACTGTGGAGCTGAATGCTGTTTTTGTTTTGGGACTACAGTTCCCATACAGTCATGGAGTCAGTCTGTTAACTATTAGCTGTTAGCACAACCCCCGCGCGTGGAGACAGCTGTCACTGGATTACTGTGATACTGAAGGAAACTTTAAAAACATGATGATTCTCTGTTAAATTCTGGACTTACAAATCTTTTTTTTTCTGTGATTGTCAAAGTGAATTTATTGGCGTTTACTTGCGATGGACCTCAGAGGTGATGATATCCTCGGAAAGTGCACGTCACACTGAATCTAAAAACATGTGCATCATGTCCGTGTGTTCAGGTTTAATTGACCTAATGATTCAAATAAGGACAAGGAAGAAATTTGACACAAATAAGGGCGACGAGGTGTCAAGGGTTTTAAGTGTTATTAAGAAGTGGGCCAGATTACTACAACTGACTTCCTGTTGTTTTTCTAAACCTCTCCCTTTCACCTCTACAGAGTCTTTCAAATCAAACATGTTATTTTCTGTAAAGTGAAACTCCCACAATCTACAATTTGACAGTTTCAATTTGCTGTTTTTTTGTGTGCATGATGTTTCACTCTGGACCGACCAATCAGCCGCTTCGCTGTCAGAGCTAATAAACGCTCCCTTGTTAAAGGGTTAATGTCTTCTTTCTCCTCCTTCCTCTCTCAGGACTCGGAGTTTGTGTGTCTGGAGTTTGACGAGGCCAGAGTGAACCAGATGCTGAAGAAGATGGCCGACATCCAGGAGAGCATCGACAGGATTGTTCACCGCACCTAAAAAACAAACAAAAAAACAACTGTGTGTGTGAGAGTTTGTCTCAGAGAAACACTGTGATTCTCCAGCCGCCTCTTCCTGTTGGATCTGTTTCATCTCCTTCAACAGCATCACACAGAATGGACCCTGAACGGACATCCTGTAAAAAGATATATGATCGCCATACACCTGTCTCTTATACACATCTATACTGGGCCAGAAGAAAACACAACCATGTGGCCCGTAAAATGTGCCAGGTTTATTTTGCTATCTCCAATGCTAACTTAGTAACTAATGCTAAGATTAGTGATTGAACATGCTAAATGTTAGCTTGTCACTCAGATATTCAATTCAATTTAATTCAGTACAACATTAGGTTAGCATGTTTGCAAGCCAAAGCAAACGATAACAGCTAACAAAGTCCAGGTTGGACTGATAAAAACTGGTCTGTTATTGCCATTAACGGGTAGTGTGAGGCGCCTGTTCCTTTAAGACAGAGGCGTCAGACTCCTGTCCTGAGCCCACCTGGTGTCAGGTAGATGTGTGGCGCATTAATTCTTTAGAGGAACAAAAAACCTGCAGGACACCAGAGTGTGATACTCCAGCTTCAAGAAATGCTTTGGAATCTAGAGAAGTTCTAAGTGCAGTTCGTAAACTTTCCGCTAAAACAACAACAACAAAACAACAAACAACTTGTAAGTCAGTTGGAACCATATAAACTTGTCTCAGGTCACAGCTCTGCCTTCCAGCTGCGGGATTGAACCCAATGCAAATTTATGCCCGGACATGGACTGTCATCTGATACTGTATATACAGATTTGTGCCAGTTACTAGATCAGAAGTTGCCTTGATTTTTCCCTCTTCTCTCTCCATGTCTCAAATACTGAAACGATGGTCAGTTTTACAGTTCAACAGCCACATATACAACAACAACAGAATATTTCCTGTGATATGAACAGGATGTCTCTTTGTCCACTTCTCAAGCTTTATTTGTTTAGTTTTAGAAATCTAAACGAGGAGAGAATCGTGTATCAGTATAAATATTTCCTCGTCTTTCTCACGCCTGCTTTGTGATAAACCTCAGTGAAGTCAGAGCACTTTGAATATCGCCTCATCTCTTATCGCTTCGCTTGTTGGCAGGCGGTTCGCACCTTGTGGAGATGTTATAACAGAAGCATGGACTGTATCCAAGGCTGCGTTCACAACATTAGTTTTTCAACGTGTCGGTGTGAGCAGGTCAGGCTTCAGAGCAAATGGGTAATCTAAAATATATGGCACTCATCAAGCTCATGCATAAAACTCTCCAAATGCATAAAGATTATAATCAGGGTGAGGATGAATAACAGGTTCAGCTTTGTCCAGTACAGTTTAAATCTTACGACCTGCACATTATATATCCTCCATGAGGGGGGGGGGGTAAGTTGGAGCTGAGTTTTCAACTCTGAGTGATTTTTTTTCTGAGAAACTTTTGTGATATTTCTGTTTTTGGATCAATAAAATATTGCAGGTCAGCGATGTCTGAAAAAACGACAACAACGACCTACGTGCAGTCGTCCGCTAACTCGGGTAGCTCGAGGACATCCTCATTGACATGGTGGCAACACAAGGGGAGGGAGCCCCGGTGAAGAAGCGGGCCTGTCCCACGTTGTTTTTGAGTTGTGGACCACTGTTTCAATCGTTCCAGTTCACTCTTAGACATCAGGTAAAATAAAGCAGACCAACATGAAACAGGAAGAATATTTCACAAGAATCAGTCACAAGAAAAATGTCTGTGTTTTTACTGTAGAGCAGTTTGTAGCTTGATCCGTGTGAGTGACTGAAGCTCGAGTGTTGAGGTTTCATGTGAGCTCAGTTAGGAAATAAACAAAGCTTTTTCTGTTTGATTTCCTTTTTTCAAAATAAAGTACATTAAATGTATAGTAAACACATTACTTGAATCTTTTTCTCTCTTTACCAGAGGACCAGCTGACGTGCTGCTGCACACACACACACACACACACACACACACACACACACACATACTTCTAAAAGGGTCTGGCGTCCTTGATAACCCCTTAAAATGAAAGTCAAATCTACTTGTGGCTAATTATCAAAGTGTCAATCAAGCCGTTTCATAAAGGTTTTTCCAGAGACCATAAAATGTTGGTGTTGAGGTTTTTTGGAGACCTATGAAACTCATGTAGGGAACCACTTCATGAAGTATTTGCACAGAATAAGCTCCAATAATAATAATAA
>NW_019524344.1:11720-12337 GCF_002814215.2 Seriola lalandi dorsalis
TTTGTTTGTTTGTTTGTTTGTTTGTTTGTTTGTGAGCACGATTACGCAACAAGTATTGAACCGATTTGCGCCGGATTTGGTGGCGGGACGAGTCAAGGCCCAGAGAGGGAGCCGTTAAAGTTTTGGCCAGATCCGGATCAGTTCATATGAATCTGTATTTTCTTTCCTCTGAAGTCTGGTGTATGTAGTTTGACATTGGTCTTGGCGGAGTGTCCTAGTTTAAAGTATGAAGTCGCATCTAATTGGCTGCCCTGATTAAACACCAAGAAGAAGATCACACAGGTTAGATGAGTTTATAATGACACCTGAGTGTTGAAGTCTGTTTCCTTCTGGCTGATACTGTGGCTCCAACTGAAGAGCATGAGATGAACTCTGGAGTTAGACATTATGATAATGATATCATGATGTATATAAGATGGGGAAGTGTTCCTCACACTCCAGACTCCAATGCAAAAAAAAGCAACAAAGGGACGTTTCACTGCGTTTTTCTGGCTCTAGATCAAAACCCACCACACTTACAAATGTCCCACCTGGTCTACATCCGAACCCCAGAGAGGCTGAAGACTCTTTAAAACACAGCTGCTGATTTGTGAAACCTTTATTCTATTTGATCGGGG
>NW_019524344.1:12989-14284 GCF_002814215.2 Seriola lalandi dorsalis
ACACACACACACACACACACACACACACACACACAGAGACACTGTCTGTATGTTCGTATTTACGCTTGGATGACATCTCTGCAGATCAGGACGTGAACTCGCCAGACGGGACTTGCTCTCTGAGCTGTAATATCACTTATCACCGGGAGGCAGTAAATTAGATTTGCCCTGGAGTGACCTTTCATTTCCCCTTTGATATCTCGTAGGTTGTTGCTCTGTCTACGCGTGTTGAGTTGACATTAGTGCATCAGTCTTCAGGTGTGTGGATATACAGGTCTGTTTCTTCGTTTGTCCGTAAAGACGTAGAGTCTAAAATAATCCCAGATAATTGTTGCAGCTTCTTAAGATCCGTTTGTTCACACGCTTCTGTCGTTTTGTTAAATTGCAGATGGCGCCGGAAATGACAGCAGCAACCTTCTCTGTCCTGGAGCTCGTCCACATGAGGCCAGGAGAGGTCTGGGTTTCCGCCAGACCCAACTGATCCGCCATCTCTCCGTCACTCTCAGGTGTGTGATATCAGCTGGTGGTAAAAGAAATCTCAGAAAAACTTGAGTAAGAAGTAAAATTACTTGTGTAATAATGTACTCAGATACAAAGTACACCAGTTAAACTGCACTCTGAGTAAACTTTACTGCGTTACATTTTTTTAAAGGGGGAAGAGGAGGAGTAAAAAATATGGTGACAACAATAACATATGGTAAAGCTATTACATTAAAGAATATCTGTATTCAGAATAAAGGAGCAGCAGCTGCAGCTGACGGATACAGATGTTGTCGATGCTGTTCAGTGTTGCACACATCTGTCTGAACATCCTCCATAATCTGCCCTAACACCAGCTTCTCTAGTTCTCGATACAAACTATAACCAGGACAATATAATAATATAATAAATATTTATATCCTGATATCAGATCCCTGATGTATAAAGACTGACGCCTCGGTTTAAAGGAAAGTAAAATATTGCCGCCAAAATGACCATAAAGTTTAATCAACACCTTTCTCTTAAGCATTAATGAAAGTTGGGCTTTATTGCGGCTGTTTGATTAAATTACATGTTTATTGCAGTATCGACCTTCAGTTTATCAGTTTGAACAGCGCATCGATTGTTGTAGCAGGAGAAACATCTGATCAGTATGAAGGACCAGGACCTCACAGGAAAAGTAACAAAGCATTTCCTTAATTTCATATTTCATAGGCATTAAGAACAGGAGTTGTAAGAATAATTTATAAATGACTGATCCATCAATAACTACTTCAGATTTAAAAACAGCATATAACCCTAATTAAATACATTTA
>NW_019524344.1:15259-17346 GCF_002814215.2 Seriola lalandi dorsalis
TTTTTTTCTATCTTTTCATGAATAGTTTTTATTATGTTTGTTTTTTCTAATGTACATTCAGGTCTCTCTTGAAAAGTAGATCTCTGTCTCAGTGGGATTTTATAAAAATCAATCTCAACCAAACAAAACGGGATGTTAGTTCATGGTGCAAAGAGACAACGTTGTCTAAAGTCTATTTCCTGCGTGTGTTTGAGTAAAAGTGAGTTGCTGGGTTATTCTCAGGGTTATTAACAAGCATGTGCAGCCAGTAACAATGACACAGACCGCTGCCAGTAAACTGGCGTCATGTGCGCGGCGGCTCAATTGGAAACGTGTGACTCTGGTTGCTGCTGACGGAGGAGGAGGAGGAGGAGGAGGAAGAAGAGGAGGAGGGAATAAGGAGGAGAGGAGGGAAAACATGTTCATGGGTCCATTCCTGCAGGATTAGGGAGGAAAATGCAGCCGCTCTGAAACAAAATGTGGGTGGGGGGAGGTGAAGCTTCCTGTTGACCTGCTGTAACAGATTCTTCCTCCTGATGAAGACTTCAGGGTCAACCCAGCTGCGACTATGTTTCCAAATGTTCCTCTATATCCTGGGTTTGTTGTAAGTCCCTCCCTGTGAGGCCGCGGCGCCGCAGAGTTCATCCTGTTTCTTGTTTATTAAGTTTTAAAATCTTGTCGTCTGTCCAGGTGCAAAGGGGAGGCAACATGTCTGTGACCTGCCGGAAAGCGAGGGTGTGCTACGTGATGATGCTCAACGTCTTCCTCTGCGTCCTGATCGGCGTGTTACGTAACCACGGGCATGACAAAGGTGACCGCCGTGTGATTCGAATCCCGACCGAGACGTTTTGGCGGCAACACGCAGTGAGCGCATCGTTCTGGAACAAGGAGCAGCAGCGCCTGGACTTCATCTACAACCCCGTCATCAACTCCGCGATCTCCGGTAACTCCATCGCCGAGCTGCCGGATTGGCTGAACGACACCGGGCCCCTCGACCCCTGTGAACCAGACTACAGAGTCCCCACGCAGATCGTGGACTACAACACGCTCCCGAAGCAATTACAGGATTTTCTTTTGCACATGCGCTGCAGGACGTACCCCATGATGATAAACCAGCGCCGCGTCTGTGACGAGAAACCCTTCCTGCTGTTGGCGGTCAAATCCCTGACCCCGCATTTTGACCGTCGGCAGGCTATTCGTGAAACCTGGGGACGGGCGGGCGTCTTAGCCAATCGGACCGTGGCGACCGTGTTCCTGCTTGGCGACACCATGTCAGTGGACCACTTCCCAGACCTGCTGGGTATGGTGGGCCACGAGGCGAACCTCCACAAAGACCTCCTCCAGTGGGACTATCGGGACACCTTCTTCAACCTCACCCTGAAGGAGGTCCTCTTCCTGGAGTGGTTCAGCCAAAACTGTCCCCAGGCCCAGTACGTCCTCCAGGGCGACGACGACGTCTTTGTCAACACTTTGCGAATTATCGACTTCCTGGAAGGCCTGTCGGAGGTCAAGGCGAAGGATTTGTTCATAGGCGATGTCATCAGCAACGCGGGTCCACACCGAGACAAAAAACTGAAGTACTTCATCCCTGAGAGCGTGTTTGTGGGCCGGTACCCGCCCTACGCCGGCGGCGGAGGTTATCTGTACTCTGGGGAGTTGGCGCTACGCCTTCACAACATCTCTCAACAGGTCGTCCTGTATCCCATCGATGACGTGTATACGGGGATGTGTCTGAGGAAGCTGGGTCTGGTTCCCGAGAAGCACAGTGGGTTCAGGACCTTTGACATTGAGGAGAAGTACAGGTACAACAGCTGCATCTACAGGAGCCTGATGCTGGTTCACAGCCGGACGCCGCAGGAGATGTTGAAGATCTGGTCGTGGATCGTCCGTCCGGAGCTGGAGTGCCAGTGAACGCCGTCAATGATTGTTCGAATATAACCTTTTTAAATTATTTTAAATCCTGAACAACCTCTGTGTTAATTTTTTTTAAAGAAATTTAAATAATTTATTAACTGTATTTTAAAGTCGACTGTATTTGTGAATAATTTCTTTTCCATAAGTTTTATATTCACATAAAAGAAAGGAGCATATTTGGCAAACATTTTCCC
>NW_019524344.1:17470-22600 GCF_002814215.2 Seriola lalandi dorsalis
GTCATTGGACAACTGAAGACAGATGTGTAATTTCAGAGTTGGTCGTGTCAGGGTTAAAAATAATGTGTATCAACACTTTAACACTATATCCATCATATTGGGTTTAATTACCCTGTTTTTGAGCTTTCCTTAAACTCGATGTAATGTGGTTAAACGTCCAATGCGTTAGGATTTAGTGGCATCTAGTGGTGAGGTTGTAGATTGCAACCAGCTGCGACCAAGCGTGTAGGAGAACCTACGGCGGCCTTCAGGTAACATAAAAATGCCTAGTCTGTGTCTAGAGTCGGTGTTTGGTTTGTTCGTTCAGGGCTACTGTAGAAACATGGCGGTGCAACATGGCGGGCTCCATGGACGCTATGTAGATATGAAGGGCTCAATCTGAGCTAACGTACGTGATTACGAATATTCAATTTCTGCCAATAGATTCTACTAAATCCTACACACTGGTCCTTCAAGAATTATGTTGTGCTCTGTATGCTACATGCTAATGCTACCACTGCTATGTTATCATGGTACTGCTAATGTTTGTATATGTGCAGCTAGCATGCGTGCAGGTTGATTATTTCGCCCATATAAACTCTGAATCAGTTTTTGGTTGACGTGCTCTTCCTCCTGTTCATACAACACATTACAAAGATCCCTTCCTCATGTCATTCAGCGTGAGTGAGTCCTCGCTCTGAGAGAAAATCTATTCAACGCTTTATCTAAAGGTCAAATGAGTCAAAACAAGTGGTGATCTTTCAAAGTTCGCACTTTTATTACAAAATTCCCTCTTTTTAATTTTAGTGTTTCTGTGCAGTCGAGGAATTGAAACACAAAGGGACCAAAGAAACTGTAAATATGTAAAATATTAACTTGTTTTTATTAACTCACTTGCTCATATTAGCTTAGCTGAACTTTTGGATATATGTTGTACAGTGAACACAGACTGTGGAAGAGATTTCTGCATGGCCAGTATGGACAGGAGGGATGATTACATCCAGAAAAACCGGCTTCATTGTTCACGTGTGCAGCTGGTGTGAGGAAGTACGAGCGTGTCCTTCGGGTTGTAGAGGTTTCCCATCATGAGCTGAGGTGGTGGACAAGTAGAAATTTACCCTCGTTATAGTGGCATCAGATGAAAAGTGTGTGTGTGTGTGTGTGTGTGTGTGTGTGGGGGGGTGTACATGTCTGTCTGTCTGCATGTGACTTCACATCACGTGAGCCACTCTGCAAATTAGCAGCATTATCACGTGCGTGTTGATTTTCCGGTGGATATTATTCATGTTTACAGACATTTTTCAATATGCACCGTGCTCATGTATTAAAAGCTAAAGAGAGATGATGGGAGATTTAATCTCGATGGTTTAATGATATTTAATAAGCCACTACAAGGACAGCATAGATCTCCACAGACTTTCTAATTTCACATTTGTACAGTAAAAATGAAAAAACGCTCTGTATTCTTTGTTTTTAACATCCCAACTGTTGCTGCTGTTACTGAGAATTGATCTTGTATATTTGTATTTGTATTGACGAAGGACCAAGTCATTGTCTGTTCTGTAGTTTGTTTATATTTTTCTTTATAGTTTATGGTTTTTTCCCTTCATGAGTAAAATTAAAAATAATCTTTTTGTGTCTTGTATGAATAATTGTGTTGTTTTTTTGTTTTTTTATAAATAAAATATAAGCAAAAATTGAATTTTTCATTATTTTGTTACTGGAAGACAAAGTAATGAAGTAAAACACTTTCAGGTGCAATTTAAAAATAAATAAATAAATAATAATAATTAAAAAAATTATGACATGTATTTAGAAATTATTCAAAATTATTGTTTTATTAAAGTAATTATGAACTCACATTTTCTAGATTGGCATTGCTGTGGACACAGTTGTAATGTTTTTCGATATTTATTGTCTTATTTGTGGTGTTTTATATAAAAACTGACAGTTCCTTTCCTACCACTTCCTGTGGTGAAACAAAGGTGAAAAACAAAGAGTTAGGAAAATGTGCATTTTCACTGCTGCAGATCAATGTGTTGAAGTACTGAATGTAAAATACAATAGTGCCCCCTGCTGGACAGATCTGATACTAACCTCCAGCACAGGAAGCTCAATCAGCAAATTGATGAGGTTCAGCTGCTCAGACCAGAAAGGAAAACAGCAGTTTACCTGAAGCCGAGAGCGTCGACTTGAATTCACCTCGTCTCACATTTCAGTCATTTAACTCGGTCGCAAGATGCTGCACACAGACAGCTTTAACTTAAAACGTGTGCCGCTCATATTTCTGCTCATATTTGGTCAATGTTGGAAACACTGTGCTGCACAGGTGAGCTGCCGTCCTCTCTGTAAGATCAACTGGTTTAAAACTGAATGTGATGTAGTTCTGTTTCCTTCTTCTGATTGTAGGTGAACAGAGAAGAGGAAAACGAGCCTCCAGGTGAGACTGAGAACAGGCTTTTTACAGGTAAATCTGCTGCTTTACTGTTAAACGCAGAGTTAGAAAGCAGCTTCTGCAGGTAAACAAAGTCAAAGTCTCCAAACTACCTCTAAATCTCAGTTCAGAGTTTCAGATAAATACACTTGTTAGTTATTTGAATTCAAACTATTTGCTTTTTAAAAGTTGTGTTCATCACTGGTGAAAATCACTGTTTGAAAGCTGTTGCTGGAAGTTTCACCTGTTCACCCTTTTCCTGTTTCCCACACACCTGTGACACTGAGTAAAGCTGAACTCTGACTTTAACAGGTGAGCACATTCACTCAAACTCACTGGTATAATTCTATGTTTTTGTTATTTTGAACAAACCCCAAGAAAAGACCAAGACGAGCTTCTAACACGTACTGTGTGTGTATCTAAAGTCTGACGGCCCTAATTTAATACACTTATTATATATATATTTATTTAATATTTAATTTAATTCCTCTGAGCCTCAGCGCTGCGTTGTCGTCCAGAAAATGTTAAAAACACTTCAGTGAGTCACATCATCCCACTGCCCTGAAAACTCAGGAGAGTGTATTTTAATCCGCCACTGAAAATAGTCCCCAACAAACACCACTTCCTCCTGTTTTAATTCAAAACTACACGAGCAGCTGTTTGAGGAAATTAGAGAATGATTTTAAGAAGTGAAACAATCCGTGAGGAGTTTGTAAGCTTTATGTCGTCAGTAGGAACCAACAGGGGCGAGGACTTAGATTTTAACGCGTTGTTGGTTTTGGTCTGTTCATGGGATTTGTAGAAGAAAAATAAAAATCATGAAATAGAAATCATGAGAAGGAGAATGTGAATTTGATCATTTACCTTGAATATCATGAACAGCTGACGATATGTTTGTTGGTTGATTTTCATGTTCTGGAGAAAGAAGAAGATTAGTCCCACAGTGAGGAAGAAAAAGAAACTGCAAAAATGTCAATATCAAATACATTAATAAATAATAGATAATAAAATGTACAATTAGATATTTAAATGACAAAAAAGCAGCAGAGTGTGTTAATTACTGCTCGTGGTGAGTTGTCTGTTTGTGGTGTGTGTTTTTAAAAACTGAAGGTGATGTATAAATCATGCTACTTGTCTTTAATGAGCTCACACCTGTAATATCCACCGGTGTGTTTGTTTCCTCCTCAGATGGACACGGTGGCGGCGGCGGCGGCGCCTTCTTCGCTCTGCGGAGCTGCCACCGGCTGCTGCACGGCGATGACAGCGGCGAGTTCTTCTCCCCGGACTACCTGTGCTCCAACCCGTCTCTGTGGTGCAACTGGACCGTCCAGGTGGATCCCGGCAAGAGGATCCACCTCCACCTGGAGGACTTGACCCCCGATGACGCCTGCCACCTCAAACAGGACGAGATCCACGTGGACGACCCCGCCGCCCGCTCCGGGGGTCACAAGGTCCTGCAGAAGTGCTGGCGCGAGGCCAAGTACACTTCCTCCTCCGACACTCTGCAGGTGGTGCTGCTGATTGGCGGCTGGCCCCACCTGCCCTACAGGGGCTTCTACGGCCGCTACCATGCGTTTGGACCGCCGGTGATGTACAACCCTCAGGACGTCTCCGAGTCAGAACCAGGTCTCGCACCAGAACTGGACGGAGAACAGATGGAGTCCGATTCATCAGAGCATCCACCAACAGCACATTCTGATGTGTTTGATTATTATGATTCAGCCATGACGGCTGAGCTGCCCTGGGGCCCCGAGGGGCCCGAGGAGGCGGCGGACACAGACGCTGAGGTGGGAATCAAGCCCTCAACCCTAGCGGTGCCTAATGCCTTGCTCTGCCAATTCAGTTCAGCTCCTTTCATACAACTGACAGGTGTTAAAGCTCCTTCACAGAGAACTGCTGCTGGCTAACAGCTGCTAACTGCTGCTAACAGCTGCTAACTAACTGCTGCTAGCTAACAGCTGCTAACAGCTGCTAACTGCTGCTGGCTAACAGCTGCTAACTGCTGGCTAACAGCTGCTAACTGCTGCTAACAGCTGCTAACTGCTGCTAGCTAACAGCTGCTAACTGCTGCTAGCTAACAGCTTCTAACTGCTGCTAGCTAACAGCTTCTAACTGCTGCTAGCTAACAGCTTCTAACTGCTGCTAGCTAACTGCTGCTAACAGCTGCTAAATGCTGCTAGCTAACAGCTGCTAAATGCTGCTAGCTAACAGTTTCTAACTGCTGCTAGCTAACGCTGCTAACAGCTGCTAACAGCTGCTAGCTAACAGCTGCTTACAGCTGCTAACAGCTGCTAAATGCTGCTAGCTAACAGCTGCTAACAGCTGCTAGCTAACAGCTGCTACCATCCCGACCCTGCAGTTCCTCTCAGCTCTGCGGAGCTTTTCAGCCTCTTTCAGATCAGTGTTTTGGTTTCTCGGCCTCAGACTTTAGAGTTTTGCTTCATGCTCCCAGCTCTCTTCACCCTCGCCTCCAGCAGTTTATCCGTTTAGATTTATACATTCTACGTTGCCTTGTCTTCTGCAGTTACAACAGGTATATGATGCACTAACAGGTGGAGAGATAATCCTGCAGATCAGAGTCTCTGTCTGTCGGTGGGGAAAAATATTATAAAACTGCACGATGCTGCAGCAAATGCATTTCTACAATCATCGACTTTGTTTAATCAGTGATAAATCGCATCATCCAGTGTTAACTTCATATGTATTATTTTTATTTC
>NW_019524344.1:24889-28537 GCF_002814215.2 Seriola lalandi dorsalis
TCATCGTCTCCGTGTCGACCGCAGGTACGGCAGAGCCGGAGCCGTCGGAACGAAATCAAATCTACACACACACACACACACACACACACACACACACACACACAAATTTCACACAAATGTTTGATATTTTATGACTCTGGATAAACAGACTATAACCTGGAACTAGTCTGAGCGGCGGAGGGATACGACCACGAGGAGGTGATTTTAGTTTCATGTCTGTCAGATTCAGCCTAGACATTGAAACGTGTGTGTTTCAGATGTAAACGAGTGTGGGACCCAGCTGGTGCTGTGTGATGTGAACGCAGACTGTGTGAACCAGTTCGGCTCGTACTCGTGTCGCTGCAGGCCGGGCTTCCTGGACCAGTCCCGTCTGGGATCAGGAGGAACCGTGTGTATGGACGTGGCGGCCGCAGGTACGCGGCTCTACTGCTTTATTTGAGATCAACAAAACGGAAAGTCCAGAGGTGACCAGCTGCTGACTTCCTGTCATTTGCCTGCAGGTTGCGGCTCAGGCCTGTCGGCTGAGACTAAAGGCATCTACGTGCTTTTCTTCCTGCTCAGCTCCTTCATCCTGATGCTGCTGGCGGCGGCCGGCGCGCTGTACCGCCGCCACCACCGGGGGATGTTCCTGGTCCGTTGCCACAGCAGCAGCAGCGTCTCTCCTCCTGACCCCAACAACAACCAGCACCATCATCACGACGGCTACTCCAGCCCCCATGACGCCGACCTGCCCCCACCACCCTTGCCCGCCCGGGGCCCCAGAGAGGGCTGGCCCCAGGTGAAGGAGCGCTGCCCGGCCATGGACCTGCCGCTGCTTCGCTTCAGCCCTCTGCTGCCGCCGGACGGCTACCTGGAGCCACGGGAGGGAGGGAAGATGTGAACATATCTTAACTCCATTCATTAAAATCTCTTTTCATTTAGTTTTCCTTGACTTTGTGTCTGAATGTCCGATTCTCTTCACTGTAAACTGAAGAATTAAAATCACTACAAAGCAACACTTCCTTGTTGTCTTGGTGTTTAATGCATGTTACTGTGGAAACAGCGCTGCCACAATATCAGAAATAACAATATTACATCTATCTCCAGACAAATTCACATTTACCGTTTTGAGTTTGTCTCTTTGTTGTTTTGCTTTCTTTTTAGCAAATGAATTGGACTCTAAGGAGTTTAGGGAGGTGGAGAGAGTCAGTGACCATAAAGATCAACAGTTACAGTTAATAGATCCACAAGGCCAAACGTGCCATCATATTATAGTGAATAATGATTTATACATAATTTCCATATTTCATTTTTTAAATATTACAGTTAACATCAATAACATATTGCATCACCCTTAGGTGGAAAGTTTATCTTCACTGCATTTTAATGGTTGTAAATGAGCCCAGACACTTGATTTGCATTGAAGGAGTTGTGAAGTTGTAAGTTTATGCTATTGCTACATAGCTAACATTAGCATTAACTGTTTACTTACCAGTCTAGAAGAAATGTTATGAGTTCAGCATCAAACTTTATTCCTTTGCTCACTTTTCTTGAATTGAAGTTAGCATGCTAACTAGCCAGCTCAGGCCCGGTCGGACTGTCTCGTCACTTTCCGATACCGAGTCGCTGCAGTGTCCAGTGTAAATAAGTAGCTGATCAGAGAATGTATTACAACCTCTTGTCTTGTAAACGGAATAATGGCTGGAGCTATGGCAAGGAGTGATAAGTAAACAACTGTTAATGCTAACGTTAGCCATGTAGCAGTAGCAAAACCTACAAATAGCTCCCATAAGTTCTGCTGAGTAAGACGATTGCAGGCTTTTAAAAACACATCCGAGTAGAAAAGAAAATATTCTCTGCAGCTGAAACAAGCATCAACCAAAATGAAGCCGACACTGAAGAACCGAAACCTGCAGTTCCTCTAACGGCCACTAGAGTCTGGCTCCAACAGTGAGTCAATCCCCATAGACTCCCGTGTTAAAATGTCCAACTTTACAGCAGAAATAAACATGTTTACAGCCTGGTACATAAACAGTGGACGGAGTCAGGCACTGCCAAGATGGTGAAGGTGGAGCAGCTCACTCTGAGCTTCAGAAACCTGTGGGTGACATCATAGAGGCGACGTCCATCTTTTTGTGCGGCCTGTTGAGAGCAGAGCATCAGGTAAAGCTGCTCCGGTCAGTATTTCTGCAGTGGATGAGTCAACGACAGACTTGCACAAACATGGAGAATCATAAACCTGGATCATTTTAGATTTAATGTACAGGGAGATAAATAATGTGACAAGGCTACTCTGCTCTGAATCTGACCGAAGACGTGTCGCGATGTGGGACATTATTCTAAATGTTTTTTAAATTATTCTAAATGGGAATTTGCAACAACACACTTCACATTCAAATTCATGAATATAGCTGATTATACAGGGAGAGTCTCTCGGTCAAGGACACGTGGCCTGTTGTGGAAGCGTGACCTCCCAGTCTCAAACTGGCCACCCTGCACCACTGTGTGCAGGGAGTGAAGTGTAGTGTGCGCTGGCCCACCCAGTCCCAAACCACTTTAATAGGCTTACAGCGGCTAATCCAGGGCGGTGTGCTGTCACATGGGGAGTCTGCTGACCTTACTCCGCTTTATTACAGGGTGCTTGTTCCCTCAGCCCCTCTCTGCTCCAAAAACCAATTCCTTTCTTTACCATCTTACATTTTCTTTAGTGCCTCCACCCGCGAGCTTCACCGGAGAAAAACGCACACCTGTAACATAGATTAACGCTCCCGACACAGATGTTTTTAAGCTCTGATAAATCCACTGTGCACCACCTGCCCAGCACCAAGCAGCAGACAGGTGAAGGTAGAGAGCAGCAGGTGAGGAGAGGGGAGCGAAGACGGCCATTGCTTCAGTTATTTAAAATTAGGTTTGTGTCGATCTGATGCTAAAACAAGAGAGTCTGACTCCAGTGAGATGATTGGCTGACGGAGATCGTGGCAGGATCTGATTGGTTTACCTGAAAGAGTGAGTGTGTTTAAATATGTAAGTATAAAGTATAAGCAGTAAGGTAGTGTATGGTTCCTGTACTGCAAGTCTTAAGCAAGAAAGTACAGTCTTGGTGTAAACAAAAAAACAATATATATATATATATATATATATATATATATACTGTATAAATATATAAATAATGTCTTAAAACAAAATGATTGTTAACAGCTTAAAAAATGTTTGAAAACTCCTTTCGTTATTTTTACGTCTCAGCGGCGGCGGCAGTCGGAGCCGGAGGCGTCTCTCAGTGACGCCTCGACGGAATTTCTCCAAATTTGGCGCAAACATTCACAAGGACACGAGGATGAACTGATTAGATTTTGGCCGTCAAAGGTCAAAGGTTAAGGTTGTGGTGAACCTTGTGAACATGATATCTCCGTAACACCTTGGAGGAACACAAACGTTCCCCTGGACTCAAGGACCAACTGATTAGATTATATCAACAAATAAATAAATAAATAAATAGTATTACTCCTTAATTATTATATACCATGAAACACACTTACAAGTATTTATTGATTTATTATTTAATATTTGATTCATTAACTTTATTTACATATAGTAAGATTCTGAAAGCAGACCAGAGCATCATCTCCCTTGTTACCATAAACAAACGCAGTGTGTGTGTGTGTGTGTGTG
>NW_019524344.1:28896-29664 GCF_002814215.2 Seriola lalandi dorsalis
GAAGGCGATCCTCCCTCCCCACCTTCAGCTTCATACCTCTGCTGGCGGCCTGAGGTCGAGGAGGCCGCTCCTCCTTCTTGGCGTCCCCTCCAGCTTCCATCCAGTGAGCCACGCTGAGCTTCGCCTGCCAGGCAGCGTCCTCCTCCCATAATCCCCTGCTCCCTCCTCCAGCTCTCCACCACAGTCATTTATCTATGAAGGTGTGGGTGTGTGGAATCCGGATCCTTATACAACAGCTTTGGATTGTGTGTCTTCTGATTAATTAACAGAAATGTGTCAATTATAATGTTGTGACATTTAACGATGATGAGTTTCTGATTTCACACACCTTAGGCACGTTTCAGATGAACGCCGTCGCCGCCGCCGCCTCTGAGTGTTGCTAATGAGGATTTAGCCTTTCAGTCTTGTTCTGATGTCGCTCGCCGTGTGCAGTCTGAGGCCACTGCGCTGTGTGTCGTGGAGCATGGCGGCAGGAAGGCGGCGATCTGCTCCGTTAGAGCCACAGGGACGCCACACAGCAGACACAGGACCTGACTGTCACTCAGAGCCTAATGAGCCTCTGTGGACGCCGCCGCCGCCGCCGCAGCGTGGGTGGCCAACAGGTCTCCATCCAGATCTACATGTGAGACACTTAGAGGTCTGACACATGATGTAGCAACAGAACATGTTGTAACGTGTCATTTCTCTCTCAAACACAATCATATAATATTAGCATGTAATATACAGTTTAAATAAATAAACTAAATATGGAAATCAAAGTCAGAATGA
>NW_019524344.1:30339-31283 GCF_002814215.2 Seriola lalandi dorsalis
GTCCACTGTGTGTGTGTGTGTGTGTGTGTGTGTGTGTGTGTGTGTGTGTGTGTGTGTGTTCTGACAGGACGGCTGAGGAACGCTGACCTTGCATGTGGAATCAGGATGAGCCGGTCAGTAATCCCATCAGTGTTTAATAACCTGATCCCGGTGTTACGAGCTTCATTATATCAGAGGAATCAGACTCGGTTTCTCTTCTCGTGCCACACTGTGTTGGAATTGGCTCCCCGGCAATTTATTTTTCTATTAGCGGAGCCGTGTGAAGTGTGATTGGGTGGCGGGCCGCGGGTTGGGGGCGGGGGGCTGCTCGGCCCGATAAGAGGACAGTCAGAGATCCTGCTCAGCGCGGCGACTCTCAGCTCTGATTGGACGAGGATACGAAGCGGACGACTGACCGGCGCCACAACCTGCAGCCGGGAGTCGACCTCTGACCTGAGGAAAATCAGCAGCTGCTCACAGCCCCCGAGAAAAACGTGAACTCATGATTTTTTTCTTGGGTTATTTTGCGAGGATTTGAAGGTTCGGGCCTCGTCTCTGTCGGAGCTAAAATAAGATCTGGGATTAAAACAAATAAAACTGAGAAGGTGTTTTTTTAAAATCAAATTTGGGGATTTAGAGCAAAAGTAAGAAACTCTGGGATCAGCTGAATACATTTTGGAGGAGTTGATGGTTCCACCTGCAGCTGATCAATCAATCAATCAATCAGTCAATCAATCAAGGCAAGAACCACGATGATTCACAGTCAACAGTGTTGTAACAAGCTGCTGCAAGTAAAGGTTTCATTTTTGTTATTTCAACTATTTTCTTTTGACTATATTGAACTTCAGTTATTGTTCCCGAGCAACTGTGTGATGAACGTTTGTAACTGACGGGATCAAATCTTCTGATTTTAATGACGTTTCATCTCAACTTTCGCTTCTCTTCCACTGTGCTGCGACATGAAC
>NW_019524344.1:31920-43569 GCF_002814215.2 Seriola lalandi dorsalis
TGCAGTGAGCAACACTGTCCTACAGGGGGCAGTGCGTCGCCTCTGCCTTCTCCTCCGTCTCCCTCCTCAGGCTTTAATCATTCGTCAGGCATAATAAGAGAAGCATTTATAGTCATATCCCTGTAATAAAGGAGGTGTCTCTTTGTCCTTTTTCATTCAACACATTGTCACAACCCAGAGCCTTAATCCTGCAAACTGACGGACAGTTGCATCCTGGGAAAAGAGCCGCATGCCATTGTTTGAGTGAGTCAAATCTGTTAAGCCCTAATTCTTTTGTGGGCATTTGCATACTCGGAAGTATTCTTTTACTGAAGGGCCAAATCCTCCTTGTGTGTGATGCGAGGCATTTTTAGTATCATTTGTGAAGTATCTACATGCACTATTAGCGCCGCATAATACCTCCATATAATACGGCGGCATAATCTCGCAGATAAGAGGGGGGTTTTTCTAAAGTGTAGCATTACGTCGGGATGAAACGCAGCAATTTCAAGCAGATTCAAACAGGCTCAAATGTCATCAGAAATGTCAAGTGGCTCTGCGCTGACAGGATACCAGAACGCCTTTTTTTATTTTTATCTTTTTCATCACGCGCCTGATTCCTCGAATTTACCCCCCAGTTGAAAGGCCCGGCTCGGCTCGACCGCTGCGATGTAATGGGCCTGGTGCTGTAATAAAAAACGGTTACCTCTGACTCACCTGGCCTCACTCCTCCTCTCTTATTTCCTCTTTCTTCCTTCCTCTTTGCGTCTCGCTCTTTCTATTTCTCCCCCTCTTCAGCCTCGACCCTCCGCCTCTCTCTCCCACTCGTCCTCCTCTGATTACGGCAGGATGGCTTTCCCTCTTCCTGCAGAGTTTCTTTGGCGGGCTGATAAACTGTTTGTTATCTGCGGTCGGCGTCGGGCACAGTGTGCTTCACCCCCTCTGCAGGCCTTCCCTCCGCCGCTCTCTGGAGTCCCTTCTGCAAAAGCTCTGATAAGACTGTGGAGGAGAGATGGCAGATGGAGAAGCGAGCGGTGAAGGTGTGCGGCGTGAAGGTAAAGCTGCGGCGCACAGACCTTCAGCTTCCTGCCTTTAACACATACATGTAATATTACACGGACTTTCAGTATGTGAAGTGACGAGTGACTAGTTTCACGTTACAAATAAAGAGTCAAATAAAATATGAACCGTTTGTCTGAAATTTCTGTGTGACGTCTGGAGTTATGGTTAAAAAGCGTTGTGTGAGGTCACCGTGACCCTGACCTTTGAACTTTGACCTTTAGCCACCAAATTCTAATCAGTTCGTCCTTGAGTCCAGGTGAATGTTTTTACCAAATTTGAAGATATTTTCTCAACGTGTTACGGAGAAATTGCCCACACCGTGTTTTGTGTCGTCACCTTTGACCTTTGACCTTTGACGCCCAAAATCTAATCAGTTCATCCGCGAGTCCAAGTGGACATTTGTGTCAAATTTGAAGGAGTTGTGTTACTGAGATATCGTGTCCAGGAGAATGAAAACAAGATGTGGCTGCGACCTGAAGAAGTGGAAAGACTTCAGGGTGAAAATCCATGATTCAAATCATCAATTTATCTTCGTCCTGACACTGATCTTTTCACCAAATCTAAGCCAGATGTGTAACTTTTCGTCACATCTGGCTCGCAAACAGCAGCGGTGGCGAAAGACACTGTAAGACCCGCTGACGCTTTTGTCGGCAAAGGGAAAGGGTTAAACGGGCGCTCGGCCTCAGCTCAGACCTGCAGTGATGTAAACACAACACGCCAACTTTAACCTCCGTAAACACCGTAAACACACCTGTCACCTGCCCAGCACGGGGCCGTTACAGCGTTTAATGATATTTGAGCTAGATGCTAATGTAAGGGTTAGGATTAGCATGTTCACAGTATCTTAGCTTAGCATGTTAGCATCTGTGGACATCTGAGTATCTGACTTCAACACCAGAGGTCGCGACTCATTTCAACTTTTCTTTACCCGCCTTTTTTCTTCAACCACAACAAAGAGGTTTTAGTTTAATGACTTTAAACCGAAGCTCAAGAATTAAGAGAGAAGAAATGGTTTAATCAAATAAAATGTGGTTCAATAATTCGATTAGGACAGGTGGGTCCGTTACCTTCATCTCCGCCGCAGGTCCTGAAAGGTGCAGCAGATCTTCAGCGTTTCTTCCGTGACCTGGATTGATTCAAAAACATCAAATATTCACCATTAGTTTCTACAGCATCATCAAATGTAATTAATCAATTACACAGTCATTGTCCAATCAGATTCAGCTGTAAAAACCGGGTGCTTTTAACTTCAGGGTCACGCACAGTGTGGGAATTTTGAGCGCTCATTTTTACGCACAGTTTCCTGCTTTGTACAAAAGACCAGATATCATTTATCATTTTTTATTTTTTACAAATGCACAAACTTGAATTTCTCCTGCAGATTTATTTTACAGGTTTAGAAACTGTAGATTTATTTGCGAATCCCTTTACAAGCTCCAAATCTATTTGACCCTAATTTGATCCCATACTTTCAGGTTAGTTAAACTCATTAGGAAGAGCTGAGCAGTAAATCTGTCTGCAGTTGTGTGTGTGCAGATTTCTCCAGGTGCGCTCACGTTCAGTTTAACCTCCACAGCGATTTAGAAAATGTAAATGTCGGTTTGTCTGTTTTTGGTTTTTTTACCCGCCTGACGTCTTTTTATTAAATCGACGTGTTGCCAGATCTCTGGCGTCCCCTCGGAGAGCGCTAAGTTCTCATCACCAGGAGAAACTACAAAAACTCACACAATCTGTGATGAACCAGAATTATCCTCCAGGATTCAAAGCCCGGTTTTGCGTGACAGAACCTTTATCTGCGTCTCACGTGAAGCTCGTGTACAGTACGAACGCGGCCTCGGCTCCGTCCTTTTCAGATTCACTGTCTTTGTTGGGAAGGATGTTTCACCGTGTTGCACCATCACTTTTCTCTCCCCTTCTTTCCAATGTCACACAGTTAGAGAGAGAGAGAGAGAGAGAGAGAGAGAGAGACGGAGCATCTGCTCTCCGGCTGCTGTTTGTCTGTTTGTTTTCTTCTTTCCCTCCTGTGTGTTTAAGCGTCGGTTTCTGCCGGCGAGGGACACATGAAAAGAGCCATGGCACGAACAGAAAACAAGCCCTCAGAGACGAGGAGGAGGAGGAGGATGAAATGACAACACGAGGAAGGAAACAAGGCCCAGGAATAAGCTGCGATTAAACCGCAAGACAATCAAACTGCGGAGATGAGAAGAAGGGGGGGGGGGGGGGGGGGGGGGGGGACAACACACTCAACAATGAAAGCAAATAAAACAGGCAAACAGGGACGGCTGCGTGTTTGTGAAAAGACCCTGGCGAGGGCAAATTACACCGACTGCCAGTTCTGGATGCCTGGCATCAAAGGGAAGCAGATGAGTTTTGTTGGAAATGGGAAACGCTTCTCTGACTAAATGACACCGTCGGATATCAGTGTGCGAGACGCAGAGTGGGATCATGGGAGGCGGCGGTGTCACAATATCAAACAACACGTTCATTACAGCCCTCACCTCAAAACCACGTCTGCACTAATGCAAATAAACCCAGAGAAGGCAGCACAGTTTTATATCCACCTGCGGGCGACATGTCATCGGGCTGATGTGGTGAACGGCGGCTGATTTACACAGAAAGCTTCGTTGGCCTTCGTTTGGAGCCGCGTTTGTTTCCGTGCAGCCGGTCTGTGATCTGTGACATCAGATCGAAGCGCCTCGCGGTTGTCTGCCTCCGACACTCTGACTAGCTTCAGGTTACATCCGTTACATTACATTTATCCAGATTCATATAAAATATTAAACATTTGTGTTCAACGGACATTTGTGCCAAAGATGAAGAAGTTCCTTCCAGGAGTAAACAGGATATCACGTTCAGTACTTCCTGCTAGGGCTGTCATGATGTCATGATTTTCACTGTATGATTATCGTGGCAACAATTCATAATAATAATTTGTAATAATAAAATATTAATAAAAATAAAAAAAACTTTGTTTATTGTGTGTTTTGACTCTTTTTCTACGGTGGCCCTGAAGCTCAAAGCACTACAACATCTTCATCTTCGTCTTCATCAGACACACGTGCTGCAGATACTCACAACACAACAGGAAGTGTTTCCAGGGCGACGCTTTGAAGTTAAACGCACCGAACAACAACTGCGTCCCGGCTGGGTTCGTCACTCTTTAGCGTCCTCTGGAAACACTTCCTGTTGCGTTGTGAGTTTCTGCAGCTCGTGTGTCGTCAGACTGATGGAGATGTTTGTGTTTTATCTGTTTGCATGTGTTTTTCTTAAATTGAGCTTCGGGGCCACCGTAATAAATTATTAACACAATAATAATATTTCATTTTTTAAATACCACCGTTATCGTCAGTACTGGCGCATCAGGAAACCCTGCTTCGTAAGGAAACCCTATAACCTCCGACGTTCCCAGTGAGAAGCACGAGACGTCATCACACATTACAAACGTTTCGTGATCCTGCTAAACCCCAATCACAGCTATTTTTTCAGCGCTACGGAAACATGTTTTCAGTTTGTAAAGACGTAGAAAGCTGAATGTTTCTTTCAGGAGCAGCGTTTCTGCCTGGGAAGCTATAAACTTCTATAAAAGTCTATAAGACAGAACACGAGAGTCAGTGATTGGCTGCGGCGCCGTAGTTTCCGTGTTTCTGTTAATTCTGTAAGAGCGTTGCCTAATTAGCTCGTTACATTAGCTCAAAATGAGCTAATATCATTAAAGGAGCCGTGAAAAGGACACAGTTTATCTGAATGTGCAGCTTATGAATAAATTTGTGCGCCGCGCGTCGCCTCTCTTGTGCCCCGCCGGTATCTGCGGGGGGGCAGCTCTCGGGTCCGACAGCGCTCTGGTGTTCCTGTTGTTCCGGTCCAGCGGCTCCCTGACGTCCTGACACCGAGGCCTTTATGACAGATGAAGACTTTTTAACTGCCTGTGTGTGGAGGCAGTGGACTGGCTCCTCTTAATTAGTACTTTGTCTCTGCTTAGAAGTGACCTTTTCTTGTCTCTTGCACTTTGGCTAAATTGACTCCCACTTCACCGCCGTGTGTTTCCTCTGTTTTACATGGCTGCCGGTGCGTGGCGCTCCTCCGGGGGCTGCAGGGGCCCGGCGGAGTTAAGGTTCAGCTGGGTTTGGGATGCCACTGTATCAGGCCTACATTCATTTATCAGATACTGACTTATTATTTTACACCTCAGACATGAACGGAGGCTCCTCTCTGAGCTCAGTCACTAGTTAAGTGTTTGTTTTGTTGTGGTTTTTACATTTGGGAGTGAATATGAAAGTGTTGGTCCATGTTTCTGATCTGGTCTCAGAAAAACGATTCATCACAAGTTGTTTTCTGATTCTGGTTTGAAAAGATCACAGTCATGGGAGGAGCCAGCCGTCCGCTCAGGAGAAGAAGAAGAAGAAGAAGAAGAAGAAGAAGAAGAAGAAGCCATTTCTGAGGTCACGTTGTTCCAGACATGCTCCATCACTGAGTAATGACCCTGCAGCAATGACTAATGCATCACACACACACACACACACACACACACACACACACACACACACACACAGTGTTCTCCAGACTCCACCATGGCTTCCCTGCTCGGAGACCCTCTACAACCATCGCCTCCTCCATTTGGAGAATCAGCGATGACCTTTGCATGAATAAAGTCAAAGAGGATTAAGGCAGGAGAGACCTTCGCAATGTCGGCCGAGGGGAGAAGCGGGTGCATCCTCCCTTTGGGACGTGGCTTGAGTGTCGATGTCTCCGCGCTTGCGTGTGTGTGTGTGTGTGTGTGTGAGCGTGTGTGTGTGTGTGTGTGTGTGTGTTTGAGCGTGTGATGGCGTTTGCAGAAAAACAACAGAAAACAGACTCTTACGGGACGTGAGGAAGCAGAAGCCGGTGGTTTATGCAGATTTAAAAGATGAGGCGTGTTTTCTAATCCCGCTCTGATGAGAAACACTCAGGTGCTGTCAGTCTCTCACTGGAGGTGATATCTGCGGTTAATATCCTTATCTGATTTATGTTGTGCTTTATCTAATCCATATGATACAAGATAGACAAACACACGATCTCTCTGCGTAAAGTAAAAGACCCGTCCGTCACACTGCCAGGATTATAACAATTTACATCAGCCGCCGTTCTCTACATCCTCATGATGTCAGCCGTCAGGATTAACGGGATCCCGTCTGGTCATTGTTACCTGTGCGGTACCTGTCAGGATCACCTGCAGCGGATTCACAGACAGTCTCTAAATGTTGGGATTAAATCAAAAAGACAACACCTTCAATAGAAAATGATTTCAGCTGGTTAGAAAACAGCAGCTTCAGGCGCTCACGTATCCTATTTTTCTTCTAAACCACGGGTCAAACGGAAAGAGGAAAGAGATCAGCGCAACCAAAAACACGCCAGCATCGGCCCATATCCGCTAGCTAGTTGGTAGGTCCGGGTCGTGACCGGGACTGACGCGATTCAGATCATTATTTTTGGACCCACATGTATCAAGAGATAAACCAAAGAAAAGGAGAATTAATGCAAGTTCAAGTCATTATTTTAATAACTGGCTAGCTGCTAACGTTAGCTAGCTAATGTGAGAAAGTGCCTGGGGAGCGTAATACTCCGTCTCGACCGACTTGTCAGCTTATCAAACAACTGTAGAAGAAGAGGGCGCAACAAAATGATGTCATTAAAGGAGCTATTTGTAAGTTCTGCTATCGCTACAAAGCTAACGTTAGCATTAGCAGCTGTTTACTCACCAGTCTAGAAGAAACGCTGCGAGTTCAGCCGTAAACTTCATTCCTTTATTCGCCAACAGCCGTATCCAGACGTCAAGTTACAGCTTCTGTTCAGAAGTGAGAAAACATCATTAAAAATCAAACTGACATTCGTAATAATGGAAATGACTAGAAGTCCGACCTCAGTCCAGAACCTTAAATAATTCTGTTTTTAGCTGTTTTTTAACACAAATGTCAGAGCTGTGGTGGATTCTCATTAGTCCTGAAGGAGCAGGACATCAGGACTTTGACTTTCTGTCAATATAAAACATATTTTAATTTTATACATCTCGGCAAAAATAGTCCAAATCTTAATTCGACTGAAACTCAATTTTCCTTCATTGACTTTTGAAATAAGAAAAAGAAACTAGAGTTATACAGAGCAAGGTGATATTTCTAGACTTCATCTTTCTTTAACAATTTCACAAGAATTACCCAAAATGCAGCACTAATCAGGCGACTGACTATATATGTGTATATATATATGTATATATATACATATATATATACATATATAGTGAAGAATGAACTGGCTGTGTCCAAATTCAGCCGAGATGCACGTCGTTTGTAAAGACTTGCACACCGTGCTTCTTTCTGATGGTCTGGTCTGAACCACGCTTGCTGTGGAGCCGGAGAAGAGAAGGATCTCCTCTTCCTCCTCCTCCTCCTCTCGATCTCCCCGAGGAGAAACAACATGACCCACAAATTAGCAACAACAAAAAAAAAACCCCACAGTTGTGTTCGGGAGCCCCGCTCCTCTCTCCGCAGACTGGGGGCCATCGCTGAAAAATGTTTCCAAGATCACTTACCAGAAAAACAAAAGGGGAAAAGAGAGCTGTGGTGCGGGCAGGCCACAGCCCCGAGGATTATTCTCCTAGTGTTACATGGATTAGCAGCAGCCCAACCTTTGACTCCTGTTAGGGACGACTTGACTTCTGGCTCTGTTCAGGTGGGGGGGGGGCTCTCAGTCATTATTATGGTATGTACACATGAGTCAGAGCAGGAAGATAAACCATAGACGGTGTCTATACGGGCCCTGGAGGAGCCACACCAGAAGAAGAATATTATCAGTTAATGTCTTTTAATACTTTTAAATGGTTTGTTCAGTCAGTGTTAAACCATGAAGGAACACATCATCACTTTTCCTACAAAGTATAAAACTCACTAAGTCTCAGTTTGCTTTAAAAGAATGAAACTTTATTCTGCTTCATTTCAAGGAATAAAGAAAATGCATTTGAACACTGGCGCGACTACACTCTTATTTTGAAGGCTCCTTCAAATACATCCTTCTTTTCCTGGCCCAATCTATCCCAAAATTCATTGCGCGCCGGCAATGAAAATAATATGGCCACAACACCGACGGCACAACACTTTTACATGTAAGTGTTGGGCTTCAGTTCAGTTCAACAGCTGACGGTTACGACTGTTAAAACCACCGGCTTTAAAAACCCCCGAGTTTATGTGAGGAAAAAGTTCTGTGTTATCGAGGTTGCTAGGCGACAGGAGCTGCGGTAAGAGCGGGAAGAGCGAAGATCCTCCGTGGACCGGACCAGTCTCACTTGGGTTCGGCCCTCTGAAGGACGCGGTCAGATAAAATGTAGTTTCCAAAGTAAAGGACTGTTTGACGGCAGATAAAGTGGGGAAATTTTTCAAAATAAAGCGCATACTTACATACTGATATTAGCTTTTTTTGTTGTAGAATCCCCTTAAACAGATGGAAACAACATGTTACCCTTCAGAGGTGTGAAGTGTATTTATTTTCTTTTAAAACGGAGCCACACACACAATATTATATATTCATACATTCAATCTTTTCATCTCACTCGTGGGAGGAAAGTGAAAAAGTAAATAACAGAGAACGTTGTTGTATAAATTAAAAACTAAATGCTGAATGTGACACATCACTTTTCAGTTTTTTAACCTGAACTTTTGAACTGTAAATCACCAGATCAATGCTGAGTGCGTCCCGCTCGGCTCAGTCTCAGTTTCTCCTCGTTCAGATGCAGAAAAGCAGCGAACGTCAATCATCACACACGTTTTCTTTTTCTGGGTTCAAACCGCTCTGAGTTTCAACCACCGTCGTTATTCAGTCGACAGAAGTGGAGTAAGAATAGCACACAGGAATGGTGTGTGTGTGTGTGTGTGTGTGTGTGTGTGTGTGTGTGTGAGCGCTCAGTTCTCGTGTTAAGTCCCTGCAGATCTCCCAAATACCCATGCACATGTGTATAGAAACAGTTTACAAAGCCCTGTGTAATCTTCCTTTTTACGGCGCTCTTAGTTTCATCTGCAGGGGATTACTGTACCACTTTTTTTTTGTGTGGAATCTGCAAAAGGAGGAGGGACATACAAAATGGCGGAAAAAGGAAAACAAATTGTAGCGTAATCTCTGCAGAGAAAGGACGGCTGAGTGAGGGAGTCCCCCAGACCCTCCATCTTTTTTTTTTTTTTTTGTGCCATAAAATCCCATAATCCTCCATGTTTGATGTCTCAAAGCTAATGGCGTTTATTAGGACAGCCCAAAAGGCGCTTTGTCCGCGGCGCGGTCGCCGTTGAGGTTTTGAATGACATTGCAGGGAGAGAGCCGGTAACTTTAGCTTAATCTGGGCTTATCCGGCCCCGATGCATGCACAGGTGTGTGGCCCTTAAGCTCAGAGGAGGCCGGGCCCTCCTGTGCGAGCCAAAGATCAATCCTGCTCCAGGGGCCGAAAAGGTCCGGGGGAACAAACGCTGCACCTTTAACCCAGGAGGTTTATATCCCCCCCCCCCCCGAGAACCAAACGGCCTATTATCACATTTTAATTAAACGACTGCTCCGCTTCCCTCCGTCCGCTCAATAAGACGTGGAACAACCTTTTCCTGCTCGATCAGTTTCCATTACACGAGGCGAGTGGCGCAGGTTGAGTTGCATGAACTCACCTGGAGGGTTTTTTGTTTCGGCCTCTGTGTTCACCCCGAAGTCTTCTGCTCTGCGCTCCGGCCCGGAGTCGCTCGGCTCACACATATCTGTTTGATATGAGAGATTTATGTTCCACAACAATATTCAGCACGTTAACATTACCTTAGCTTAAAGCTGCATTCTTCCTGTTGTGACTAACTGTAAACACAAACATTTCCTGACACAGCATCGCCTCAGAAACGTCTTTCACCTGATGAATATTAGTCCGATATTCACTCTCTATTAGCTCTGGTTGGATCTCCACCAACTCCTGAGGGAAATATCTTGCTCTTTAGCTGCTGTATGTTTCACAGAAACTGAACAATATAATAAATAGTGTTAAAAGGTTTATTCAGAGCTGAGGAGTTGGTTATAATCTCTGTGAATCATTTGATTAATATGAAAAAATTCAGATTAAAGGAGCTATTTGGTAAGTAAACAGCTGTTAATGCTAACGCTAGCTATGTAGCAATAGCAAAACTTACAGACATGAGGAAACGTTACGAGTTCAGCAACAAATTTCATTCCTTTTCTCACTTTCTCAAGCACTCCTCTTGTTTTGCTTCTATTTCCATCACTTCTTTTCTTCTAAAGGAGTTAGCATGCTAACCAGTTAGCTTAGCCTGTCTAGTCTGCCCTGAAGAAAGTAGCGCTGCTCAGAGGGCGTTTAAACGCAACGATGGCTGAAGGAAGCTCTTGGCAAGACTGGTAAGTAAACAGCTGTTAATGCTAACGCTAGCTATGTAGCGCTAGCAAAACTTACAAATAGCTCCTTTAATGGAGGTTTTACAGTGTATTTTAGTTGCTAAACTCAACCATTCCCAGCCCATACTGTGAGAGTATGAGAGTCAATGAAATCCAGGGTTTCAGGGTCTTCACACAGACCAGCGTCGGACCTTAGTTTGCAGAGGATTCTGTCATTCAATCATCAGCACGACACACAGACATGACATAACTGAGGCTCCCTATCTCCAGAGTTGGTGTTGTCGGCCATCTTGAAGCTTAGCGTAGTGCCATTAGTGAAATGATATAAGTGCACATTTCCCAATGCACTTCAGTGCTGTAACTTCCTGTTTCAACCTCCAGACCCAGGCGCTGGTACAGCAACCAGGAAGTGATCCCTCACTGGTTTCCCACTCGCAAACATAACTCCTAAACTCAGGTTTAATATTTGTGTTCTCCCTGATCTCTATTTTTTTTTCTCTCAGTTTTAAGAACCAATAAATTCTGTAAAGGAGCTCCACTCCTCCTCCACACCTGCTCCCGTTCACCACCAACCTATTGGAGGAGACGTGACATTGCTGCTGCTTCTGAATGGTGAGAGCTCTCTGACCGAGGACTGCTGACTCTCTTATTGGATTTTGGAAGCCACTCCTTCAATAAAAAGAATGAATTTCCCATAATTCAATAACAGAAATCAAGGCCAGCGGCCCAGTGATCCATAAACACTACGATGATGAGGTCACCCCCCCCCCCTCCTGCACGCGATGCCACGCCGCCGTCGGCTGCAGAGAGGCTGCTGTATTAGCCACAGAATGACATCATGTGTTTCATTTTCAGATTTAAATACAGTACGTCGGAGTAATGTGATATTTCTGAGACCTGGGCGGCGAGGAAAACATTCGACAGTGAGATCAAAATCATTTTCTAAAAGTTTTATCTCTGTTTTGTCCAAGGCCACTGAGATGTTCTCACATTATCACACTCCTGGCATTTTCACCAACAATATATATATATATATATATAATGATGTGTCCAAACCCTGCATTTCACCGATTGCTACCATCATCCTTCAAATAACAGGAGGGAACCTGCCCTCTGCGCCCTGCAGTCGCCCTCCCTGTGGATTCATACGTCCCTATCTTTTTTTCCTTTCTCTTTTCCCACAGAAGGAGATGTTTGCATAGACTGAAACAGCCC
>NW_019524344.1:44871-49598 GCF_002814215.2 Seriola lalandi dorsalis
GAGTGTAGGAGTGTGTGTGTGTGTGAGTGTGTGTGTGTGTGTGTGTGTGTGTAGGAGTGTGTGGTGGATATTTGTTTGTCGTAACAAGATTACTCTCCTGGATCCTGACGTCTCGTCCACAGACCAGCTGACACCTTCTCTAATCCAGCGCTCGATAAGACTTCAAAGCGACATGTAATTAATAACGTGCTTGACATTATCCACGGCAACGAGCAAATGACCCTTCATTATGAGCCGCATGTTCTCCCCAGTCATTACTCCATTCAGCGTTTTGCTCTTTAGACTTTAAGTATGCCTGCAGGGCTGTGCTGTTTCATTACGGCCGACGTAAGGAAGAGAAGCGCCTCTGCTTCGGGGGGGATGAGACGTGAGACGTCAGCGTCTAATCGGAGGTAGCACATGGCGGCGACGGTACTTTGGTGTTTCAGCTAGCAGGAATAAAACCCGAGAGAAGGTTCTGTACTGCTCTGTAGGTGCAGAGGTGATGCGACGAGGAACACGAGAGCTGGTGAGAGACAGGACTTTCAAGATGCTGCGTTTGCAAGTTGTGTTTCCTGTCTACGTCAAAGAGTGACGGCAGTGGCTACAGACCGAGGAGTGAACCTCCAGAGGGGTCAGAACCAGAACCAGGACCTGGCCTGTGCCGGTGTTTTTGGGACCTGACTCAGCTTGACCATGATAAATCTGGGGGCACATGCCTTTTTTCCTCTGGCCCGGTACACGCCCGGTTCCACGGCCCGACTCTGGCCCATGTACGCCGTGATTGTCCGATGCTACTTCCACATCTGGACCAATTCTGGCGCACAAACAGAAGATCTTGCAGCTGGAATCTGCCCAGATGTGGACGTATATATGGGCCGGGAGTTTAATTTAGGTGGAGCCAGGAAGATGGAGTGAAATGTCTCAACCACTGACCCTGTCTCACGTTCATATTCACCTCAGGATGACGTGTAATAAACTAATGACAGTCATCAGCTTATAGGCAAATGCTAGCATGCTAACATGCTAAACTAAGATGGTTAGCGCTGGTGTTCTGTGTGAGGAGGCGTTCAGGGACAGCGTCGAGTTGTAGGTCACCTGAGTTTGGAAACACAGAGTCACATTCAGTGTGTCGGTGTCTCCGCGGCAACTCTCAGATAAATACAACCGCAACAGAGACATGAACAACGCGCAGCTCCTCAGCGACGTCACCAACGGTCAGGAATCACAGGTACAACAAACACGACGCACGGCTCCGACTGTATCTTCAGGGTTTGTGTAACAGAACGCTAACCGCTCCGTCAGGACACGCGTCGGACCGACAAAACCTTCAGCGTACACGTGACGTTGCAGAGATGGGCGTCGACTTATCCGTCTTCAATTCTGACATTTCTGACAGTCGGTGAAACGCCGGTCACACTCAGTGTTAAGACCTTGTGATGATGCACCAATTTATTTAATCTGTCATCTTGCACTTTAATTAGATATTATCTGTTTTATCGTGTTTTTATGCTTATTTCATTCTTATTGTGCTTTTTTTTTATCCTTCTTTCACTTCTGTTCAGTGAATTGAATGAAACACTTCAACATCAGGTTCAGAAAAAGGTTCAAAACTCTCTAAAAGTTGCTCATTAGTACGAGCTGGGTCGTTAGCATGATCAGCGTTAGCTCACTGTTGCACAACAGACCGAGACAAAAAAGAAAAGATAAAGCAAGAAGAGAAAAGAGGCAAAAATGAAGTTTTATTTAAACGTCTTCTATCGACCACATTATGAGGATCAGAGCCGCGACAGTAAATGTAAGAGCTGGTGATAAAACTTTGAACCGAGCGTCTCTGAAGCTCCTCTGCTCCATCAAACAGAAACACAAATGAGAGTCATCTTTTGCTCCGAACGTCAGTCCCCTAATTACCAATTTTCTCAGAGCGGGGGGCCCTGACATCACAGAGGAGTCTATCTCTGGTGTCGGTATAGATTATGGAGCCCACCTACGGGGAGTGGCCGCCAAGCAGTACAAAACAATTAACGCTACTGCGCCGCTATCAAAGGCTCGCAGAGAAAACAGTGAGCCACGCATGGCTGGAGCCGGGGCTCGGCGGAGAGAGAAATGAGTGTAGTCACATCAAAAAAGCAGCGGAGCAGGAGTCTGATTCAGTACAAAAGGCTGCAATTAGCACAGCACATTAGGAGCACATGGCAGGGCAACTCGCTCACTGCACCTGTTTGGAACGAACGAGGGCCGAGTCCGGCTGGGATCCGGAACGCTCCGCGCACGGAGACGTCGTTAAGAAAAACACAATAAACAGTTAAAAGCTCAGGGTAAAGCAGCGAGAGAACAGCATCAAAAAGTCAGAAGTAACCACAAACTGACCCGCACATTCACTAACTCATGACGTCCGACTTAACATGTGCAAACACTGTGAAAAACATCAGCTGAACTGAGTGAATCAATATCTGATCCAGTAGCTGATCAGCTGGATGTCCGACTTTCTGATGGTTCAACAACAGCAGCAGCTACAAGTTGATTCATTTTACAAAACAAGGACGTACTAGTGTCACATTAGAGTCGGACATTCATTTATTAAAGCTCCTCCAGTGTAAAGGTGTGTGTCCATGTGTAGTGTGATTATAGATCAGCTCTAGCTTCTATATTAATACTGTGAAAGTATCAAAGCCTCAGTCCACAGAGAAATGCACACAGCCTGTATTCAGAAACTGAGCCTTAAAACCAGCCGTCAGGACTTCTGGAACTTTGTGATGTCACAACAAAGCAGTCACCAAGCCCCGCCCACCTGGACCCTCCATCCAAACCTTGCAGGATTTGGTTTCTCTGAGTGTTTTTACCTGAAATCTGCTATATTTTTATTGGATCACTCAGAAAACAGTCAGCCAATCAGAAGAGAGGCTCAGAGCCTCCTCTCTTCTGATTGGCTGAAGTGACGTAGAAGATCAATCGATGATCATGCTGAAGCCACGCACATCGGATATTCCACTAGTCATCGTGTTTGAAAATATGACGGCTTAAAAATATAGAAAAATTAGTTTTGCAGTTGAGGAAGGAAATACATTCATCACGTTTTGTTTGGTTTTATTTATTCATATGAAACTACTACATGTATTTACTGTGGACGTCTCTGGATGAAGGTAGAATATCGACAAGTCTCACGTTGTTGTTGTTGTTGCAAACAGTGAAGTGAGTTTTGAATTGTGAGCGGCCACAATGGGAAACGGGAACTCGCCGCAGGTCCTCAACAGGTTGTCAGCGCATCCCCGATGGCCTCCGGTCGGGGCAATTAGCGTCCCAGGAGTCACTGGGGCAGAGGAGGGAGAGTCCAGGTGAGCCTCCTCCTCGTGATCACTGGCATGTTAGAATCAGTTTAATTGGGCTGTGTTTGATTTTCACCGACGACAGCCACAGCGCCCCTCCACCTCTTCCTCCACCTCCTCCTCCTCCTCCTCCTCCACCTCTTCCTCCTCCAGCTCCAAACACTCCACAGACCAGCAGAGAGAGAGAGAGAGAAAAAACCCCTTCCTCCCCCAAACTTAATGGCAGAGCGGCGACTCGTCAGAGTTGACAGTGACCTCGCCGTCGGAGGGAGGCAAACGGCTCAGAAACTCCTTTGAAGTGTCGGCGACTCCCCTTTGCTCCGCTTCTTTAAAGAGCCACATTTTTGTCTTCGTGGACGAGCGGCTTCAAAACAAACTGACACCTGCTGGTCTCCGAGCTGCTGCTTTTAAAAGCTCCAGGCACGTCTCTGACGGGGGATTATTACTCTGTCTTAAAGGGAAACTGTAAATATGTTCACACACATTTCTTTTTATAAAAACGCCAAGATAAGAAAATGAAAACCTCCTGGAGATGAGCTGGCTGTCGACAGGAAGTGCTGGTTTGCTGGACGGAGGTTTTTGCTGAAGCACCAGAGGTAGATGGATGAAACTCTGAGTGGATTCATGATTAAAACTATGTGAACGTACAAAACCATAATTATAAATCTGTGTGTTCGGTTCAGATTTATAAATCTCACTTTTGACCTGACTGATCAGACCTGGTCTCTGGGCCGTGTGGGCGTACGAAGACTTGGACTGATTGACGTTCCCTCTACTCACCTGTCAGTTACCTTCACCTTTATCAATCAATCTGTTTCAATGTCTGTTTTAATATTTGATTTCAGATATTAGATTAGATTTATAATAATATAAAAAGACGTTGACTAAAACTGATATTATCTGAAGCAGATAGAAACATGAAATAAAAACCATTGGAGAGATTAAACCTTTGACTTGAGCCGTGTTTAAAAGTTTAAATGTACAGCAGGTGATTATCAACTGTCATGAAGAAAACAGCAGCAAAGAAACAGCAGCGACCGGAAAGTAGAAAACACGCACCAGCAGCACGGCGGTGGTGATGGTGCATGTGGTCGTTTCATCTGCCGCCGGTCAAATGTTTTATATGTGAAACCTTCATTTGTGAAGTAAGTTAGTTATTAGTTACTTACTAAAGCTGCTGAATAAATAGTAGTGGTAAAAAATGAACTTTAGGTCCATTTTATTTACTCACTCTCTCACTCTCCTCTATTCTCTCCATCTGTTTTCAAACAAAGGTTTTAGTGAGAGCGTTGCATCAGGTGAATCTTTACCTCCTCCTCCTCCTCCTCCGTCACCCTGAGCCTTGACTAGCTGGTTAGCAGTTAACCAGGTCAAAGTCTGTTTTCTGAATCTTCTCAGTTGTTGCTCCCCTCTGCCCCCCCC
>NW_019524344.1:49618-53041 GCF_002814215.2 Seriola lalandi dorsalis
CGGCATCAGACACTGTCCGAACCGCCACTTTCACAACCTTTTTTGCAGCTAAAAAACCACAGAAAAATTACATTTTCCCATAATTCATTTCAACTTCCTGACGTGAATTGCAGTGAATCACGCTGCGTTTCATTGGTCACGTGTCGTCTGTATCCGGCTTTAAGTGTTCGCTCAGTAACTCACACGTTTCATAAACTACATTTAAATATGAACTTTATTATGTTTCATGTTTTTCTTCTCAGAGACTGAAACTCCTGAGATGTAAATTACTTTTTAAGAACATCACACACTCCGTCTTTAACTTTTTAAATCCATCCAGTGACCGTCCAATTTATGGTCATTATTATTTCCATGGCTGCCCTGCTGCTAATTGGAGTGGTTTGTTTCCATAAAGTGATGATAAAAAGAGCGGGGGGGGGCGGCGGTGCTAGCAGCTCATCGATGCGTTATGCTCGCTGGACATTTTTCCATTTAAAGAGGCCAATTAGGACTGCAGACCTCCCCGCTCATCACATGCCGATCAGGTCGAGGGCACAAACAAACACACCCAGGACCCTATTATCCTGCTGCGCTCTTCACAGGCACTGAAGCAGTTTCTGCCCTTAAAGACATACTCCATGCAAATCTATCAAACACTCCAACTCTGCAGACTTCCAGTGTTTGAGAAAAGCTCCGTTCTCCTGCTGAAAAAAGTTTCTACATGTCCCGTAAACCTCCTCCTCCTCCTCCCCTCTGTCTGTCTGTGTGGTCAATACGCTGTTAACTGCTCAGTCTTCATTAAAATATGGTGAAACAGACTTTCTACGTCTCAGACCTGTTGCACAACCCTGTGAGTTCAGCTCCTGGATGAAACCTTTGCTTTTCCCTCCGAGCTTCTACTCGACTGTGTCGTTACAAACTGAATTTAATCGTCACGTGAAGTGAACTTTCTACAACAACCGAGTCCGTGCTGCAGCTTCAGTCCTGCGTCTGCAAACTGCAGCAGTTCACCTGCCAAATATTTTTCTTTTTTTTTGCTCATAATCCAAGAAGTGTGGAGACACAAACTGACTGTGAGTGTGAAAATGGCTCGGTTGTAGCTGAAGCGTTTACATCATCAATAACATCCTGGTCGTGAGCGTTGTGGGTTTTTTTGGAGTTTTTCCCAGATGTGCAAATCGAGCAGAGCGGGAACAGCTGCTGGGACAAAATCTTACCACAGACACACCGGCAACAAAATCCAGTCACAGTTCCATGTTTGAATTATTGACTCCGACGACAAAAAGCTCCAGCAAAAAGAACCACCTGTCCACCACCTGTGCACCTGTTGGTTACCTGTAGGTTTCCCACACGTGCACATACAGGATGTCGACTCATCGAACGAGTGAGCGAGAGAGAGAAATTAAAAGTTATATATTAAATATCCCCCAGAAACATGCGGGAAAAGTCGACATTCAGCAACAGATTCTCTCCTTTAGCATCATCATCATCATCATCATCATCATCATCATCATCATCAGTGCAGCTGCCTAACGAACAAGCAAGAACACACGAGACAATAAAATGAAAGAGTGTTTCTGGCTGTTTGAGCGACATCAGTCTCGACTCATGGCGTCACAGAGGAGCCACAAATAAGACTTATAAGAATTTTATTTTAAATTTTAAAAAGCTGAACATTTCGTCAGACCTTTGATACCTTTGAGTTCAGAAAACAGTGTGTTTCTGATGATGATGATGATGATGATGATGATGGTTTCCCCTCCCCCATAAAAGATTCCACAGAACATGAGAGCAGTGCAGGAAACCAGAGAGAGGCACAAAGTTATTTTGAGGGAATTCCAGGTTTTAACCCCCCCCCCTTCTCTGTGTTGTGGAATCTGCCCTAAATGAAAGCACATACTTCTGCTGGGGACCCGGGGGCCACGCAGGCTGGGCATCGGGGTGTTTCGTGCCGCCCCGTCAGTCGGTGTTCACCGGGCAGTTTGACGGCAGATCAAAGGGGTTTCTCCCTCCCAGAGCGGGAGTCTGGAGGGTCGGAGCGCCGGGCGGAGCCGAGCGTCCTGTCCCGTCTGTCCGCTGCACCGCTGGGATGACTGCTGGAGGTCGACGCCGGGACGACTTGGTCTCTCACTTTGACCTTTTCCTCGTGGTATAAGTGACAGCTGCACGAAACCTGCAACGTGTATTTGGACAAATGATATAGTCTGGTGGAAAAGATCCCTGGGAGACGTCACCTGCTGCTGAAGGAGATACACAAAAAAACTGGCTTTAAAACTGCAGACTTCCTCACGACAGAACCCTGGAACAGAACTACGATGAGAACTGTGCAAGACTTTAGAGTTGAAATCCATCTGTATAAACCCTAAAGTACTAAAGTACTTGCATATGACATAATACCCACCTGTTCTTTCTTAATGAGCCCCGTCTTTATTCTACAGCAGAGTGCACAGACACCATTTGGCCCAAATGCTGAAAACTCTTTAAATCTCTTGTGAAAATAAACCTTTACTGATGTGGATGAATTGTTTTGGTGCTTGAAACAGGTTCAGAAAAATATTGCAATACGTGAGTAAAATAGTAATTAGATATATAATAAATACCTAAAATGAAGTGTTGTCTGTCACTCTACTTTAACCAAATTTTAGGGGCTTTCTAGCTCCAGCTATGAGTCAAGTAAGATCTTGCAAGATAAAGAAACAGAAAGTGGGGAGTTTACAGATTCTAACAACATTTAAATCATGTTTCTACGCTGTACTGTTGCAAAGATATTAATAGAAACATCAGAGGGTTAAGTTGACCAGAGTTGTGACATTTCCAGTTCAATGGTCGATACATCATTAAAATATCAAATGTTCTTATCCATAACATAAAAAAGGGCGATGGTAATTGTTGTACTGTAATAAACTACGGTGAAGGACGACTCCCTACCTTTGAAGCAGTCGTTAAGTCCAATTGTCTGTTCTTCGATTTATATTATTATAGTCCATTGCAGACAGTCGGAAAACTTCTTCTTCACTATTTTTTCAAGTTCCAGCTTGGGGGCTTTGGGTAACCCTAACCCGGTAATGAACTCCTAACCAATGACTGAGCCAGCTGACCTTTTCTCTGCCTAGACCAGGGATGCCATGGTTACGGCCCGCGGGCCGGACCCGGCCCGATTGAACATCACATCCGGCCCGTGGATTCGGAGGTGAAAATTAATATTCGTATTTGGAAAAGCAGACAGCCGCGGTGCAGCTGTCTGCGCCCGTCCCTATGCTTAAATTGCTTTCACAAAACTTTTGATCAGCACTCAGCATTTGTTTATTGTTGTTGTTCATTTAAACTAGTATGCACAGAGATCGTGAGGGGGCGGGCGAGAGAGAGAGCGAGAGAGAGAGAGAGAGAGAGAGCTCTGCGGTCTTGGCCATTAGTTCATGTTGTTTTTATGTAGGTAATATGTTG
>NW_019524344.1:53445-57808 GCF_002814215.2 Seriola lalandi dorsalis
CCAATGCAATTTCTTTTTGATGTGTAGGCCTTAATGAATAATTTCAAACAGTGATGTTGAGTCAGTGTTTGGTCTTTTCAGTTCGAAAGTGTAATTCGGCCCGCTGAGGTCTCACTTGAAAAAAATCTGGCCCCCTGACCAATTTCACCCTGGCATCCCTGGACTAGACACAACAACAAAAAAAGGAAGATCTGATTGGATAACTCTATTTTGATGGTTTTAGCTTCTTTTCTGAAGCTGCTATAGCTAGCAGCTAGCTAAGCTAGATGTCTGTTTTTAATTCACAGTTAAAGAAATGGGGACATTTCCGTTTTCACTGGTAAAGAAAGCAAACAACAGTCCGACAGAGAGTCTGAGGATTACACTCTTAAATGTAAGTATTGTGTTTCAGCTCAGTTCAACAGCTAACGGTACAACTGTCAAAACCAAGGGCCTTAAGACTTGTGTGCTGGTTGCGGGAACGCAGTGCAGGAATCCTCCGTTGGTCAGACCGTCTCACTTCAGTTCGGCCTTCACGAGCTACGGTGGCTACAAAGGTACAAAAGCCACGCCTCTGTAGATCGTGTCCTTCGAAGGTATGAGAATACAGGCAGAGCCAAAACCATGAAGGATAGAATATTAGCAGGCTAACATTAGCTAATTAGCTGGAAAAACAAAGTCAAGCTGAGGCTTATGAGAGATGTTTAGACAATTTATCCCTGAGGGAAACAGGAAGCAAACTTCACAGCGATCCATCACCCATCGATCACCCATTCATCCTCTGGGGAACATGAATGTCTATTTCAGTCTGGAGCAAAAGTGGGACTGACGTTGTTGCTACTAGCAACAACTGAAAACAGCTCAGCCTGTAAGTTAAAATAACCTCAGGAACCTGGACTCTTTGTAGTTCACACTTTTCAAACTGCTCCCTCTCTGCTCGCCGCCATTCAGAGCGACCAGAGTGTAAACTCAGGCTACGTCCTCGTTTTCCTTCTGAAAACTCTTCAGTTGTTTGATGATGTCACAGCCACGGTCTCTCCTGATTGGCTCTCCTCAGCCTGGACTACCGGTGGTGAATACACCATGATAATGAATCACAGTGTCACTGACCTTGTTGTCTTTGCAGCTGTTACAACCGTCTTCACTCTCCCTCCTTCGCAGTATTTTTTGCAACGAATCAACTGCAGAGGAGACAATCTACTTCCTGTTTACACTAGCTCGCACGTGCTCAGTGTATGTGATTGCACAGGTATGTGTGTGTTTTCAGGTGTGACAGTCTGGACGGAGATTTTCGCTTTTAAAATGAAAACGTAGTCGTGTGGATGCAGTTTCAGTGTTGACAGGAATCCCCTCCTCCCTCCCTCTCTCTCTCGCCCTCTCTCTCTCGCCCGGCCCTCCTGCAGCCTCACACCACTCCAGTCCTGCCGTATCATCCTCTCACACACACTCCGCATCATAATTAGGCCATGTACCGAGTTCCCCGATAGCGCGTACAGTTTAGTTTCTGTCTTAATTCCTTATCAGATGCATCGATCGTTGACTGATCTGCGGCGGCTGTCTGGAGAGCAGCGATAAGCCGTGTGTATGTGTCTCTCTCTGCAGCCCGCCCTGTGTGTTCAGCCTCTGTACGGCGTGTGTGTGTGTGTGTGTGTGTGTGTGTGTGTGTGTGTGTGTGCGCGCAGCAGGATTAGCACCTTATTAGCTCTGCAGCTTCAGCCTTTTTTTAACATGACTGACACCTCGACGCTCGACGGGCTAAAGAGCAATAAAGACTCCAAAAGAAGGAGGGTTTTTTTGGAGAATGTGAAGGAGGTGAAACACGACGTTCCAACATTCAGACGGAGGGAGCCGACGCTTTCCTTTTTACGGCGAGCTGATAACTGCTTGTGAAAAGACTTTCTCCCTTGAATCGGGGGCTTTTTAAACGGACGGCTAACATCGACAGAGACGAATGAAACACTTTCAGACAAACGTCATTGGAAAAGAAAAAGTGTTTTTCATGGTGATCAACATGGTGCTGATGGTCTGTTGATAGCAGGTGTTCATGTTCCACACGTTTGGGTTTAATTTGACTTTCTGTTGTTTCTTGGAGGGACAGATGAAACAACAGGAGAAACTTCAGTTGTTTGTGTTATTCTTGTTTTAATATGTGTGTTTCAAACTTTACAATCAGACCTCCCTTATAAAGGATTTATATATGGTTTATAATTAGGTTATTAATTCAGTTGCTACCACTTTATAAATCATAAATAAACAATTTTAAACAAGTAAAAGGAGCTGAACTGCAAAGTGAAGTTATAGCTTGTTTGTTTATGATTTATATAGTGTTAACAACCAAATGAATAACCTAATTATAAATCCTCTATAAGGAAGTGGCAACATATTTTTCATTTATCTTAATAAGAAAATTTTATCTTTAAAACATGGCCGAACAATTAATGATGCGCATGTGGATAATTTTTTTCCTGTGATGTTCTCCCTCCGACTCCGGGCTGATTCTGTCGGTACAACATGTCAAACGCATGTTTTAATAGACGCTGTAACACACACAGTGTATTAATTAAATGTATTAAACCTGATTTGCTTCTATACTAAAATAAAACTCGCTGCAAACTTCTGGATGTTTTAAAGTGCGAACTAATTCGTCATAAGATCGCGACACTTGACAAAACAAACAACTTGGCATTCATAAGAAATTGAATTTACTCATCCTGATCCAAAACAGTCTCTCAGGTAAAACTGAGCGTTCCCACGCGGCGTATCGCAGGTCTGGTAACGTGGTGCGTGACGTCCGTGGTGACGCAGCGACGCCTCGGAGACGGTTTCGTCCTTTCTGTCGCGGCGCTCTCCTGTAAACAACAAAAGAAATGCAAGACGTTCTTCAGATGTGAAAACAAATCAATTTATTTCCTGTAAAAATGTGACAGTAAAGTCACATTTTTTCACATAGATTCTGAAGAACCTCTTGGAAACCCTTTTTGTTTGGTGGTCCATTGAGTAGCTCCCGTTCCGGAGCTTTTGATCACGTCATATGATTTGGAGTGGTTGGTGTAAACGTTTTATTTTAATTTTTTTCTGCGCGTTCAAAGAAACGTGCCGTCCATGTCGAATCCTCTTCTGTTGATGAAGATCATGTGATAGAATCAAAAGCTCCAGAACCATAATTAAATGGACCTTCAGGCAAGGTTGTTTTGTCAGCTGGACATGTTTCCAAGGTGAAACTCTAAATTCTCAATTGCTGCCTTTGCTGCAGCTTTCAGCCATATTGCATGGTCTTCTTCAGAGCAAGCTACACCGTTTAAACAAACTAACAAACCTATAAACTTTGTTATTTGAAAACCGTGTGTACATGGTAATGACCGCACTGCTACGTGACGAGGGACGAGGGGACGAGGGACGAGGGGACGAGGGGACGAGGGACGAGGGGACGAGGGGACGAGGGGACGAGGGGACGAGGAGACGAGGGGACGAGGGACGAGGGGACGAGGGGACGAGGAGACGAGGGGCGAGGGGACGAGGGGACGAGGGAGACGTTCACACTCAGGAGCAGGAGTCTGATCCTTCCTTCGTGTTTTAAATTAAAGCAGGTGACAAAAGTTCAAGCTCAAAACTCTAAAGTGTGATGTGACTCGTGAGAAACAGCTGGACACCTGCTGCACATCTCACTTCATCCCTTTAATCAGGATGTCCTCGTTCATTAGGGTCTAATTGGTCGTCATAGTTACGGAGCAGAAGTAAAATCTCAAATACGTCCAAACTTACTTCTGTCGCTTCAGAGGGAGTTGTACTGATTTATGTTGAAACTCTAGAGTCCCGCCTTAATGTCGACCGTGACCACGAACATCAGTCTGTTCTGTCACTGCGAGCACTGTCACTAAAACTCATGCATGCGTGTGTGTGTGTGTGTGCGTGTGCGTGTGTATGTGTGTGTGTGCGTGTGTGTGTATGTGTGTGTGTGTGACATCGTGTGGTGCTACCGAGGAGTAAACAACAACCACACGTTCTGTTTATTCAGTGTCAGAATCAGAAGTGTAACCTCTCACAAGATGTGCGTGCGTGTGTGTGTGTGTGTGTGCGTGTGTGTGTGTGTGTGCGTGCGTGTGTGTGTGTGTGTGTAATGATTAGCTTCTCTTCAGTGTGTTTACCTGTTTTATTTCTCCTCATTTCCTCTCTGCGCTTTTTACTTTATTATTTTACGACTGTGTGTTTCGTTGTGTTTGTGCAGTTGTGTGTTTTTAAAAGTGAAGATAACAATTAGTTTAATGACACACACACACACACACACACACACATATGAAGTTGGTCCTATCTGGAAGCTGAATCTCCTGTGAGTCTTCAGAGCGACCTGAGAGGACATCCACCCCTGAGGGAGGGGGGGGGGGGG
>NW_019524344.1:57828-59682 GCF_002814215.2 Seriola lalandi dorsalis
GGGGGGAGGTGTGTTGGGGGGGGGGGTCTGTGAATGGCCCATTAGGACACTGTTATTGGGACTCCTTCATTAGCATCTCTGCCCATTGTCTCCTCCAACAATGGCAACAAACAAAACATTAACATGGAAATGGGAGAAATGTACCTCATTAGTTTTCTCTGCCGGCATTGTCGGGCAGATTAAAGATGGGGCTGTGTTGCTTTTTGGATCCGCCTTCGTGAGCTCTGAGGCCCTGCAGCAGCATTGCATTCTGGGAATTCATCAGAGGTAGAGGTCTCCTTCTTCAGATCGTACTCTCGCTCATCTTTTCTGGAGAGACTGTGGCGTTTTGTTTCTACAGGAACCAAAAAAGAGAACGATAAATACTTTTTTATTATAAATTTTTCATCTATAAATGTAAATCAGTGATAAAGAAAAACTAATTTTACTGTTTTTGTTAAAGATGTGGAACAATACATAACATTAATTTCTAACTCCAAGAATAAAAAGGCAAAACTATCGACATATGTTCCGCAGCAGGACCGGAGGTGGACCGGAGGTGGACCGGGTCCAGATGAGGAGCGGTGTAGGTGTTGCACTGCAGCGGGTCTCATCACTTTTCTGTCACTGAAAGTCTTAAAGAGACACGAAACGATGTAAAAGTTTAATATCACGATTACAGAGACCGAACAGGGTCATCAGTGTTATCGCTGTGTTGTTGAAATGTGACGAAAATGTTCAGAGAGTAAAAACTTTCACCAAGTTTTATCTCGGAAACCACAAATAAATAATCAGCAGCAGCTTTTGTTGCATTTAAACGTGAAAGGACAAGAAGCTGCTGGGTTTGGACAGAAGATGTATTATTATTATAATTATTATTATTATTATAATTATTATTATTATTATTATTATCCTGCTGTCATGTCTTTCAGAGACAGACACTGTGAACACATCTGTCACCTGCGCATCAACCCGGCTACAGGACGCCACAGATCTGTTTTACCAGTTAGCACAGCGGCTAGCAGCTAGCAGCTAGCAGCTCACTGTTTCTGTGTGTGTGTGTGTGTGTGTGCTGTGATAAACATGTGATGACATCACTCGTTGTGTGTCCTCCATCTGAACAGAAACGAGCTCAATCAGCTTTCATTAACAGATTTACCCGCGTTTAAAAGAAAATCTCCGTCCGCCATGTTTTCACAAAACAAACCACATTGGTTGCCGCGGTTGCGTCTGGGAGACAGTTGCTGGTTGTTGCCGTACAGAACCTAACGTGAGTCGAATTAACAGTAACTAACCAAAGTAACTAACCATGGTAACTAACCAAAGTAACTAACCATGGTAATTAACCAAAGTAACTAACCACAGTAACTAACCACGGTTATAGTGATGGTTAAAATGTAAACGGTGACACTAACCGTCTGGTATTGAAACCAGAAACAGTTTCGAATGCAGAGCCTCCGTCCGTCCCTCTTTACATCCTTTGTTTGTTACTATGGAAACACGAAGCAGGTTGAAACATACTGTGGAAACACCTGTGAAGATACGATCTGCTTCTGGATTGAAAAATAATCTTTAGATTTATTGATGGGGGTTTAGATAACGAACGCAGGGCGAGCTAAAGTCCTGAGGTCCCAGAGGAGACGCGCGTTAAACACGTGAATATTCAGAGTAAAACCTCGTCACATATTTATTTATTTACATCATCTTCACTTTGTGTCTCGCTCTTTATCGTGTCAGGTCTCTGCTCAGCAACAGGTTTTGTTTCCGGCCCCTGACGACGAAGGTTAGGAAGTAAGCTGATCATGGATCAGCGCCTCCGGAGCCCGCTGCTGAGCCGCACTGAAGAGCAGGATTAGGCCTGTTCATAGGCTTTAC
>NW_019524344.1:60072-61822 GCF_002814215.2 Seriola lalandi dorsalis
GGGGGGGGGGTCTTTAACCTCTGTCTCGTCTTCCCGTCAACCGTGAAACTTTTGTTCCCCCTGCATCAGAATTGACCCAGTTATCTATAAAATGACCTCGTAAGCTACTTTTTGAATTATGTTGACTGTAGTTACAGGCAGAGGGACGTATGTTGATGGATTATCACAGACAGGTATAAGTTCAGTCAGGACGCCGTTTTAAAACCAAGACCACAGTAGAAAACCACGGATGCTATAAATCTGAATAAAACACCTAAAGTTCATTGTAAATAGTAAATAAATAATGGTCATTGATTACATCTGCAGATTCCATGTTATTTTCAGGCAGTTACGTGAAAGAAAAACCAGATTCCTGATGTGAAAACATCCGAAGCTGAGGACGACGGGACGGTTCACCTGGACGGTTCACCTGGACGCTCTAACACTCGGCTCCAGTGTTTCGTATCAACCTCGTCTCTCAGGGAACAGATTCATGTTTTACTCATTTTGCTTTGCCAAATATATTTAGCAGGAAATGTAATCTTTGCCAGGATTAAATATTCGCTTTGTTTTTCAACGTGTGGCATCCTCAGCGGACGTTGTCATGAATCCAAAGTAGTGAAGTGAATCCTCCATCAGCCACTAACTCTGCTGCTAATCTGCCTTTTTCTTCCCCATAAATTAACATTATAAAAGTCTTTGAGCTGCTGACTTCATTTCATTTACGTTCATAGTTAACGAAGACAAAACAAACACATAAACGCATGTTGAGCATTTCGAGTCCGTCCATACGAACACACCTGAAAACACGTCCCATGACCATTCACAAACACTCGGCGTGCCGGTGGAAACAGGAAGTCCACTGTGCAGTCGGTTGCTTAGTTGCAGAAAACACCACAAACAACGGTGAAAAGAGATTTCTCTGCTTTGACCGACGGCGATGTGGAACGGCTACTGACAGTAACTCACGAGAACGAGGCGGGAAACACCGTTTTCATCCACAAAAGCGAGACGACGCAGGGAAGGACACGTTGTGACGGATAAGACCCAAACAGGAAGTGAACACGAGCGTCTGCGTCATCATTTCTAAAAGCCTCTGTGTTTCAGGGGCTCGTGCTGATGCACCTGCGACCTTCACCAGCTCCTCTGTAAAACCTGTGTGACACTTCCTGGTTCAGTAAAGGTTAAACAAAATGCTCGGGACTTGTCGGGCGAGTTGACCAGCTACTGTGGCCGGTGAGCTAACTGCTAACATGCTAACTAGTTGATGTCACAAACAGTCTGTATTTAATGAGGTCGACTAACATGAGAGGCGTGAGTTCAGGGGTTGAGTGATGGACAGCTGTGTCAGCCAATCACAGCCAGCTCCCTCCTCTTCGGCTCTCAATTAGCATTTCTTCTTTTTGGCTCCAAGATGGCAGCAACGCTTCTCACACACACACACACACACACACACACACACACACACACACGGTGACATCACCTCGCTTCCTCCACCATCACTCCCTCCGTGATCATCAAAGCCTTTCGTCGTCTCCTCCTCCCTCCTCTCATGTCGGAGCTCCTCGGGGAGAAGGTTGGGGGAATTTCCCAGCCTGCCTCTGTGCTGCCGGCCCGGGGTTAATAGGTGTTCAACCCTCCTATTATCCAGGAGCGTTTGTGAATTACCAGCCGAGTGATGTTTACCACTGATATCATATATATGCTAATGTGGAGGCTTAATTGGAGGGGAGGGGCCGGAGGGCGGGAGGGCGCGGGGTTGCGATCATGT
>NW_019524344.1:61873-64352 GCF_002814215.2 Seriola lalandi dorsalis
GCAGGCGGTCAGGTGGGGGGGGTGGGGGGGATAAACTTGTCCCTCCTCCCTGAGTGTTCAGTGTCTCCACGAGGACGAGGTTTTCATGCAGGTTTGACGGGTGAATCGCTCCCACGCCGCATTAAGCAGACGCCCGGTATGTAGAGGCTGTTGTTTCAGCCGCTTCTCACGTGTGTTAATTAGTGACGGGTAACAGTTGAATTTGCCAGTTGACGTCGAGCGAATTCCCCAATCAACTTCTGTTAATTACTGCAGAACGCCAGCGACAGTCAGCGGAGAGCTGAGCGAGGACGGAGGAGAGACGCTGTTTGTGTCTAAAAACACAAGGTTTAAAAATCTACTTATCAATAACTGAGATTTTCTACTGATAAAGGCAAAGAGATATTATATACTATACTATATATTTATACAGCACAGTTCATTTAGTGAGGAAGCAGCTGAACCTGAGTCACAAACACGCAGAAACTCAAAGTGCTTCAACGTTCAGATTAAAAACAGAAACATGAAAAACTTTAAATAAAAGAACTAAATAAAATAAAAGGCAAAAATAATGAATAGAGAATAAAGTAGGATTCAGTTTAAAGACCCTCGGGTTTTCTGGGACTTGGATCCAGATGTGTGACGTGCTGGAGACCTGAACCAGAACCACCTGAGAGATCGCAGGTGTGTTTGGAGCCTCAGTTCTTCAGCTCAGCTGTTTTTAAACATGTCACACAGGGAGAGCGAGGCGGCGGGTTTCCTGACCAGAACTCCAGCTCGGTGTCATTCCCTCTCAGTCCCTCCGACCGGACCGGCAAATCAGTGGAGCTCTTTTAGCTACTGGGTCTATCTATAGGTCGCTCCGACTTGCGGCGCCTTCAGGCTGGACGCAAAACACGCGATAGTTAAATTTTCACTGGGACGGTTTCATTTTTGGCCCCTTAAGTCTGGGCTAAGCTCCGGACGTTTACAATGTCTGGCTCCGCCCCTGGACACAGACGTTCAGGTGAAAACTTCCACCAGAACCTTCTAGCATGTGTTCTGGAACTTTGTGATGTCACAGCAAAGCAGTCACCAAGCCCCGCCCACCTGGACCCACCATCCAAACCTTGCAGGATTTGGTTTCTCTGAGTGTTTTTACCTGAAATCTGCTTTATTTTTATTGGATCACTCAGAAAACAATGAGCCAATCAGAAGAGAGGCTCAGAGCCTCCTCTCTTCTGATTGGCTCACAGACCTGTTGTTACTAGAGCTCAAGAGAGAAGCCTGAGAGAGGAGATGTAAAACTACACTGAGATGGTTTTTATATCTTCTGATGGATCAACACTTCAAATAAAACACAGAAGAAGAAGAAACATGGAGCTTTAATGTGAGCAGTTGCCTCAGTGCTTTGTGCTTTAAGAGAACTCTCACATGCCACATTAAAGAGATAATTAAAAATACATATCCTCTTGTATAATTACATTTCCTCACAGACCTGACAACATCTGGATGTGAACCCCTCGCTCTAACAGCTGTGCAGATTCACACTGAAAACCCAAAGTTTTCCACATTTCCACGACCGATCCGCGAGTCTCAACGTATAAATCAAGCAAACCGAGACAAATATGTTTTCCTTTGATAAGTTGAGTTTCACCGCCGCTGCCAGCCGCCCTCTCGCTCATTGTGGCTCCAGCCGGAGGTTTTTAAGCCGCCGTACGTGAGCCGCATGGCTAAACGTGTGCTGGCTTTGAAACAAACAGCCCGCGAACGCTTTAAGTATATTATCAGCCAAGTTCTTTTAGGAACGTATTGCTAAAGGAGCTTACCATTTAATTAATGTAACTTCGGCGAGATTACACCCGGCCCGGCCTTGTAAGCAGAGGCAGAGTCTTATTGACCTCCTATGCAAGAGCTTAAAGACACAAGAATGGCGTTTTTACTCAACTTTGATGGGATAACTCGTATAATCTTTCACAGGGACGGGTGGAATAAAGTGTTTTAAACATAATACCCTCCCTAACTCTGAGTGGGCCTGTGTGACGTTCAAGTGCCGCACTGACACAGCAACTTTGTTATTTTATCAACTTTGACTTTTAAGAGCCTTTGTTTTTGTTTTTTTGATTCTTAAGGTTTAAAGAAACATCTGTTGAAGCAGAAGTCATGATTTTTAGATTCATACATGGAGGCTGGTGTTTAAAACAATGAATGACAATGTAGTAAAATTATTTCTATCCTTATACGTGCTAATAACGACATTATAATGTGTTATTATATAGTTATAAAAGCTGAATAAGGAACGTTATTGTGTTTATGTTAAATTCTGAAATGAAAATCGTGATTAAATGGATTATTATTTACATCCATTCATTCATTCTCACTTTAAATGTAATTATATATCATATAAAATCACACTTTAATTCTTATTGATTAAAAACTAAATCTCTTGTTTGTTGATGCTTTTTATTCCTTCAACTTTTTTTTTTGCCCCATATACCATCCCAGATGTTAAACCCCCCCC
>NW_019524344.1:64380-64476 GCF_002814215.2 Seriola lalandi dorsalis
GGGGGGGGTTAGCAGATTTGGGGGGCAGGTGGTGTTGTTGGTTGGGTTTCAGAATAAAAAGGATCTTGATATTTAGATGTGATGAACAAAAGACTT
>NW_019524344.1:65019-65788 GCF_002814215.2 Seriola lalandi dorsalis
TCAGATCCTGTAGAGACAGAACTGTTTAATTAACTCCAAGTTTCTTCAAGAGAAAAAGAGAAACATCAGAGACTGAATGAGGTCGTCAGCCGAGTGAAGTTCTCTGACTGACTGTGTATTGATTAGCTCATAGACCAGATCACTTGTATTGATGAACCTATTAACACTGATCAGAGGAGGGGTGACAGTGAAGAGGTGATTGATCGGCTCCTGGAGACTCGTGAGGACACAGAGGAAGATTATTTCTTTCCTTCCTTCTTCCCTGTTAATTGCCTCTAAATGAGTTGCGTGCTCACACCTGACCAGACTAACCTGTATATATGAATGAGTATCATCCCAGCTGCTGTTGGTATCAGCTGATCACCTGTGGGGGGAGGGGCTGTGGCAGCTCAGCAGGTGGTAATCAGCTGCTCGTCAGCAGCCTGTTACAGGCTCCATTCAGATGCTCATATCAGTTAATTAGCACCGACTCAATCTCTCTCAATAATCTGCCTCATTCACGTGCGCAGGCGGCTAGTTGTCATTTCCTTTTGTCTTTAACGCCTCTTGGTTTGAAAACATCCACATGTCAGGGATTGTGATGCATGTGACAAACTGCAGGTGGGATCAAACAGGAAGAGCGTTTGGGTTTCCAGTTGAATCTGAGGTTTTTCTTCCTTTTCTCTGCGTTTGTTCGTCAGAGCTGATGAACTCAGACAGAGATGGTGCAACGATTCAATGTTCCTCTGTAATCACATCTACTTCCTGCTGAAATCTGAGCAGCACCAGG
>NW_019524344.1:66083-68987 GCF_002814215.2 Seriola lalandi dorsalis
AATATGACACTCCTCAAATTTGTTCTAACACATGCCCTGGGGAGCCAAACAGAGCCGCTGCTAATGGGGGAGGTGGAGCCAATTATGCAGCGAGGAGCCGACTGTCAACAGATATTAGGACAATATCAGCTGTGTGGGAGCCATCAGCCGCTCCGCCTCCTCAAACACAGCGCGGTCACAGCTCCTCTCACAGCGCCGTGATAAGAGGAGGAGAAGAAGAAGAAGAAGAACCGATTTCCAAGTTTCCTTTTGGTGAAACGTCTTCACCTCAGTATCACAGTATTATTTTAATTTATAAAAACTGTTGTTTTTGTTTTTGTTGCCGACTCATCTGTTTCTCACATTTGCAGATTCTGGAATAAAACCTGGACTCAGATTTATCTGCTGCTCATTTACACACTCCAACAAAAACAGCATAAAATCCCACGTGAAACTATTTTCCTCAGGTTTTGGCGTTTGGACTTTTTTCCCGTACAATAACTTCACATGTAAAACACGAAGCCGGATTTCACAAGATGACTCTGTAAATTAACACTTAACACTTCACATGCAGTGAACTCGTGTCATTTAACACGTGATATATATATATTGAATATTTCTCATTTTAAAAACATAAATTTCACTCAAGCTTCTTCGTATTTGAAGCAATGAAAAGGTGAAATCAGGTGTATTTACCTGAACACAGAAGTGAGTCTGTTTCCAGCCTGATGAAGGAAAACTGTCCTGAAAGAAAAACTAATATAATTAAAGAGAGAAAAGATTAAAAAGGAACTTTAATTATGTACATTATTGTATTATATGTCAGTTCACAGCTCACACCAGAAACCTGAAGAGAAAACAAAACTCTATCAGTGGAGGGGCTTCACTTCCTCACGGCACAGATTTTTAGTTTTTTATTACAGTTTATTTTCATCATCATCTCCGTCACGACAGCGACGATGTTCTCAAAGTAAAAAGTGACAGAACAGTCGAAACATCCGTCGGTTCACAGCCTCACTTCCTGTGACCCACTGTCCTGCCTGTGGCCCAGATTATTCTCAACATTAAAGCCCGAGCACCAAATAAAGAGGTGTAGATCATGTAGATAAACTTCCTGTCCGCCATCTGCCTTCTTCTTCTACTTTCAATTTGTATTTTAATCTCAATATCGACGGACGAATCCGCCAAAATAAGAGCCACGTTACATGAAACCAGAATGATCCTTTAACATCGGAGCTGCCAAACTGTCATGATGTCGGAAAATGAAGAAAATTGCTCTTTAAAATCTAAATGTGTCGAGAGATCTCACGTGGGCTTCACGTTCCCGCCCTCAGGCCACATAAACAAGTATCTGTCTGGAGGCCGGAGCTCGTTTCCCATCAGCTGGAAAAGAGATTTAAAAAAAGGAAAAACACCTGAACGTTCATTAACTAGAAATAATTATCAGCAGATACTGAACTGACTCTGGAGGGAAAGAGGGCGACGTCACATGAGGAAAGGACCCTTGAGTTTGAGGTGAGCACAGATTGCTCTCTTTCTTCATCCTCCTCTCCGGGTGTTATCTCCCATCTGAAGGTGCTGCTGCTGAGCAGGGAGGAGGGAAGCCGTGTCTGTGGCGGGAGGAGATAAGGTCTGTTGTTGTGGATGTGGGGGTGGGTGGTCTTATTTACCTGTAGCTGAAGGAGCTTTCAGCTCCCTGCAGGCCACTGCTTTACATTGTGTGCCCCCCCCCCCCCCCCGCTGCTCTGTCAACACTCATCCTGAGCACCGCCGAGTCAACGGTCTCATGCACGAGGACCTGAGGAACATATGGTGACACACACATGGTGACGCAGCCGTGGAGATGTGGCGAGCTGCAGCGCTGGTTGTGGCCCTCAGCTCCACTGGCTCCTACTGAGGATTTAAACCCAGTAAAAACTCCTCACAGATAAATCATTTCATCTCAAACAAAAGGCTCCGTGATTTCCTCAAACAGCTGCTCGCTGCAGCAGCAGAATCAGAGCATGGATCTATTTTCAGCGGCGGATTAATCCACATTTGGTGCTCTACTGTATTTACAGCGGCAGGGCGACGTGTGTGTGTGGGAGTTGAAATAAACTACAGCGTGTGTGTTGATGCTGTTGAAGGAATGTGTCACTCAGTGTGACAGACGTGTTTTCATAGTTACTGGAAACAACAGAGGAATCACACATCAGGCTCTGACACACACACACACACACACACACACACACACACACACTCCACCCGTCCTGTAAGTGTAGACTGTTGTTTAAAGACACATTACACTTTTCAGTTCACTTCACTTTGTTTTGGTCCTTATTAATATTCATACAAAGAAAATACACAGAAATAAAGCGCACCTCTCTACATGACGTCACATGACTCAGCAGCTCTCCCACTGCAGGTCAACGCACAGAGAAGAGGAACAAGGAGAAGAAACTTTTCAGACTAAAAACTAAACGATTAATAAATAGAAACAGATCAATAAGTGAGATTAGGTTCCAACAAACGGAAACCAAAAGAAAGAAAAGAATAAAAGACAGTCAGTGGGTCAATAACATGACGTTCAGTTTCAGTTATGACATATTCAGCGCTTGATTCACATTGTCTGTGTTAAATAGAATATAAAAAATGACTTATAAACTGCGGCTGCAATTATCACCATCATTGTTATTGATCAACATTATTTTGTGGTTAATGAGAGTTTCTTCAATCGTCCAAAAAAACCAAAATAAATTCAGTTTCCAGGTAGAAAACAGTTGAAAACATTGAATTAATCAATTCATCCACTCATCATGTGATTACCAAAAATATTATTATTTATTTCTGGAGTGTTTTTTTTTTTTTTTAGCCTGCAGATGAACGCAGGTTAGCAGCAGGTTAGCAGCAGGTTAGTAGCAGGTTAGCAGCAGGTTAGCAGCAGGT
>NW_019524344.1:69194-84093 GCF_002814215.2 Seriola lalandi dorsalis
TGAGCCGGCCTGTCCCACCACTGACTGGCCACTGCCCCGGCAACATGCATTGTTGCTCTATGCAAATCCGCTCACACTGGGACAGAGGCTCGGGGGGGGGGGGGGGGGGGGGGGGTATCCTGAGCTCAGGAGCCGGGACAGAGAACGGAGGCCGGCCAATAAATGAAAGTTTGCCTTAAATCCTCAGGATAATAGAGGCAGAGGTTGGGGCCGAGCCTCGAAGCCGAAATAAACAGAGGGATTACTCCTCGGTTTTGCATCACTCACTCTCCTCTGGGTGGCCCTTAACCGTCAGGAAAGCAAAGAGGGGAGAGGGGGAGGCGAGAGAAGAAAAAACGTTTAACGCATGGACATTCACACAGCACATAGGGGGAAAGGAGTGAGCCTAATTCCATCAAAGACTGAGAAATTAGCAATTAATTTATTCCAACCTCCCCGCCCCTGCTCCTTTTCTATTTTCAGCCCAATTGTTGGTGAGTTCTGCAACATCTGGTCCAGAACAGTCACTGTGCCTGATGACTGATGCTCCCTCCATTAAAGTAGAATGGCAGAGAAAATCTTCCCTTTTTCATTCATTTCTTGTCCATGGGAGATTAGTTTGGTACGATGTGAAAAGTAATCATTAAAAATGTTGCTCTTTTTGCAGGCCATGCATAACCACCACGGGCAGCGCCTTTATTTGCAATTGTAATTTAAAGAATAATTAAAGAAGTTAAATGATTCTGTAAATGTAGAACAACTTGAGTCTTTGTGCTCAAGGGTGCATGAACCTGCGCCTTATGGCTGGTTGCTCCGATAAACTCGGTAATGAAAGAATGTAGCGCCGCACTAATGACAAATTTTGAAGTGTTTTGGATTTGCTCACTCTCCTGTCCTCGGCTCTCGTCTCTCCGATGCCTGACTTTAATCTGGGGCGGGCGCTGAGGAGGAGACGACCACAATGAAGCGTTTTCATCAAATTAGCACAAAAAAACGAAATAAATAAAATCGATTGAATGATTTACTGATTGACTTTGTTTAATAGATAAAGGAATGATTGTGACGAGTAAGAAAAGACTCACTTCATGTAGGACTTTAGCAGCTGATTTCATTATCAATTCATCAAAACAACCAATCAATTAAATGTTTGGTCTATAAAATTGTAGAAAATAGCAAAAAATAAAAAATAAAAGCTTAATCCGTCCAAAACCCAAAGACCTTCAGTTTACTTTAATGTAGAAGGGAAAGCAGGAACTGGAATCATCAGATTTTTAATATTGATGCTTGAAAAATTAGTTTATAATTAATCAGTTATTGAAAATAGTTGCCAAATATTTTTTTGCTAATCATTTCTGCCTGTAGAAAGTGAGAATGATGATAATATTTGCTTAGAAATACCATGAAATTAATAAAAAAAATGTTTGTTGCTGCGGTGATTTCTGACTAATCTCCTGTGAATACAACAGTTTCATTTCCTCCATTTGTTTCAGTGTTTAAACATGAACATCTTCGTGTCTGCTTTGATTTTCCTAAACACAGTAAAGTTTAAACGTTAGCACCAGTTTGCACGAGCGTGACGCTTTAACTTGGATCAGATTAACAGAGAAAATCCTTGACTCAGCATCTTCAAATCAAATCTGGAGCCGCTGCTTTGTCCAACGTAATGTGGTGAGTGGAGCAGGAATGGCCTCGTATCAATCACATCAACCTGCTTTTGAGCTGCTGCTGCTGCTGCTGCTGCACCACCAGCAGAAGCAGCTTATATACACCTCCCTATCCCCAACACACACACACACACACACACACACACACACACACACACAGCTCTGGTGGAAATGAGCTGTTGACATTATTTGGGGTCATTGTCCACGATAGCAGGGCCAACTGCTGGGATTTAGCAGATAAACCCTTCCACTGAGACCATTACACATTTCACTACATCAGTCAGCCACTTCATGTTGGACTGCAGCGTTGGCCCGGAGAAGGTCCGGTAACATTTGCATGGTTTGTGATAAATTAAACAAAGTCATTAAAGCAGCAGGATGAGAAAATCTGAATGTTAGAAAAATCTACGTCACTGGGAGATGAGGGAGAGGAGAGGCGGCGGCGGTGGCGGTGGCGGCGGCGTCCCGTGGCTCAGCAGCTCTTGTGAAGGTGACCTTGAAGACTGTGGTTGTTCTGTGCAGGTCCAAGGTGTCACTGTAGGTAACTGCAGCTGGAAACTGCAGGAATGGAAACATACGAATCCATCAGCGGGTCGTTCAGACAAACTACAGCTTTTATTTTCTTTTTGAAAAACATCCCTGTGAGTTAAAATGCAGGTTGTAGTTTAATTAAACATTTCCTGAACGGTTCATATGATTGAAATATTCTCTGGTTGAGTTGAGTTAAAAAACATTTGAATACAGCTGAAGCTAAAGAGATGATGGAGCTAATATTAGCCTAGCTTTTCCAAGAGCAAACATGGTGCTAAAGAGAGTTTTTCTTTCTTTTTCGGTCGAGGATTAAGGATTCTTTGACGAAAAATTTTGCTACCTGAGATTTGCTAGTTAGCTGATCCAAAGAGTAGCCTAGTTGATCCAAGAGTTAGCCTAGCCCGAGACGATCCAAGAGCTAATATGACTGAAACATGACCATAATACAAACTTGTAGCTAAAGTTAAATATCCCTAATTACTAAAGTTAAATTCAAACCAGGCCTGTCTGTGGGTTAATCAGTCCCTGGTTCATACAAGCCATGTAGCATACAGCTACATCTAGGTAAGCTAGCTAACTTAGCTAGCCCTCCAAATTTTCTTTGTATTTTGTGTGTTCTTTGTTCCACTCTGTTTGATATTTTTACATTGTGAGGAAACTCACCAACTAAAACTGGCAAATGCTTAAAATCCTTTAGTATAAATGTAATAACAGAGCAGACGCAGGTTCAGCTGATAACATTAATGACGCCTCTGTTTAAATGAAGTGTCCCGGTGAGTCAGCGTTCACAGAACCTGTCGGAACAGGCGCACCTGAAGGGTGTGCAGCCGTTATGAAGGTGTTGAGCTACGGCTGTGTTTGATGAGCTGTCTGCTGTGAGAAAAGGCGTGCTGAGCTGTCACTTTGTGCTGCTTCACACAAAACCACAGTGACTCAACCAAAACACAGTTTGCACCAGAACAAGAAGCAGGTGGTGCATTTTACTAAATAGTTAATACTGAGACACAGCAACGTTTCTGCTTTGTGTCATTTACTTTATTTCATTCATTAGCAGCTGTTAGCTCCAGGCTAACGCGACACATTGGCTACTCTCTGCTCTTGAGAATAGAAACACATGAAATCCACGGCATTGTAATAAGTTACAAACCCAAATCAGAACAAAACCAAAGAAGTTTTCTGAATTTGTTTCAGGTTTCAGTTTAGGAAGCAAAACTTTATTCTTTATTAATTTACTGTCACCAAAAACGAGTTTATCACGTTAGCAAAGCTCAGCTGCTGTTTTGGGGAGGACATTTCACAGCGGACCTTACGTGACTTCGTGGAGTTTTATTGTGTAATTTCACTTTTATTTTGAACTTGTCCATCTGCTGACAAAGTCCAGGACAGTGATGATATTGTCTTTTCCCATGATCCTCTTGGCAACGTCCCGCATAGGAAAGCAGCCCGACACGACAAAAAAATGTTGAAAAGAACACAAAGGCACAAAGAGGCGGAGGGCGCAGCGGCAGAGGCTGCCGTCTCGGGCGCCGACAGAGGACTCGGCCTCGCCATACAGCCGGGCCACTCCAATTCTGAGCGAATGCTAATGAGATTGCTCTGATCCCTCCGGTGCTTCCCATGTTTTCAACACCTTCAAGGACCACATGGCGCTCGCAGCATAAAGACAACTAAATGAGAAATCTGAACGTTTTTTTGTGAGGCCGGGGGCCTCTTCGCTTTTCAACCTGGCCGCCCATTCAGTATACCTCCCCGAAAAGAAAAGATAAGAAAGAGAGTGCTGCGGGGGGTGTGGATGAGTAAACTTTTCAGGGAAAATGGCATATTTGCGAACGTGAAGTAATAATCAATTTATGGCCACGCAAGGGCGAAGCCTTTGACGCAGGAAGAATCGCGGGGCCTGCGGGATTGAAAAGGAGGGAAGAGAAAGGGGAAGGGAGATGCTCAAATTTGGAGGCTGTTTCTCACAACCGCTGTAATGAGATCACTAACATCTTGAGCCGGCCTCCGCTATAGCCGCCAAACAACAGGCTCCCAAGATGAAAGGTGAATGGGCCTAGGTTCCCGCTGGCTGGTTCAGAAGCACTTTAATAGCACAGCGCCCTATGAAAGGTTCCCGGGCAGTAGCTCATATTAGCGGCGAAGCACACTGCTCAATAGGATGATGCCTTTTGGCTTTTGTCATGAGATGATTAAGGGCTTCGTTGTCACCGGTGCCTGTTGAGCACAAGGCACTACAATCCACTCTTGTTATTGTCTGAGTCTGTGTAGTAGAAAGAGGCCTTTTGATGAAAACACCTCTCAGGGATCTATCAGGTGAGCTCCCACATCTACACCACCCCCCCTTCAAAATATCTCAAGTGCTTTGTTTTCCTCTAAAGACCCTTGAATCTGTCATCGTTTCCAGACAAAGAGAAACGCCGCAGAGGGGAGCAGCGAGAGATGAAACTTGCTGATAATGGTCCTCGAATGAAGACAATATGTACGCATGTGTGTAATTAATTTACCTTGTTGTATTAACTGCGCGGTGAGTGTTTGGACAGGAAGCTGCGTCTTCGGGCCTTCTCGGATTGGGTTCTTACATTTTTTAAAAATCAATCAAAAGGTGATGAAAATAATCTTAATTATAACTCGCCTTTTGTTGAATCTACAAATCCTCCTTATTTCCCCGTTATCTTCCGTCTCTCGTTTCAAGATACTGACACTCGCTAAAAGTGGAATTACAATTACGTAACAGGCAGAGACTCTTTTCTCCAGTGACACTCCTCCAGTCCAACGCGTTCAAACACCAATGAAAAGGCGTCAAATGAGCTTTTATTTTTTTGTAAATGTTTTAAATTACAGACAGATAGCATGTTATACAATTGCCACAATTTATCTGAGAGAAAGTGAGTGAGCAGGATGAATGTTGGCCAGATTGACGTTAAACAGAGAACGGCACTATGTCCATTTTTTGCAATCAATGCAGGTCCTTTCAATCAGGAGAGCTTTATACTCGGGATTAGTTTTGGTGACTTAAGAAGCTCGACTACCTCCGTGCCCCCACCATCTGCAACTGCAACCCCCCCACCCCTCCACCCTCCTTTACCCCCCCCCTCACAAAAATAGCACAAGGATACTGCCAGCCTTTTCACTCCCTCCTAACAAGGCGGCTCCAAAGCACAGGCCCACTCCAAGTAATTAAATCAATCCCTTTGTGTTCCCCAATATTCCCCTTCAGTGGGTGACTGCCCAAGATCTGATTATGGCTCTTCATGCATATTCAGGCTGAAGCTACAACTTGTCTAAAACAACCTCTTTACTTTTTTTACACTCGCGTCACGAGCTGCCAACATGCACCGATTTCCTCCTTCCATTTTTTTTTTTTTCTCCTTATAACCCCCGTAAACTTTTACATACATCCCCGAATCCCCACTTTGCTCCGGCGGGACTGTGAAACGAGGAGCGGTCACTGACTCCGGAGGCTCAGGCATATTTAAGAGAAAGCCGTGAGATGAGGAGAAGTTAGGGTCGGAGCCCGAAAGACAAATTGGATTAGCAAGTATTGGATTAAAGGTAAAACGGAGGGATAACAAACAAGAAAAGCTGCCTGTGATCACAGGGTTTAATATATTTCTTTTCCTCTCCGATCCCTTTCTTCTCTCCCTCCCCCTTTTCTTTCTTTCTTTTCGAGTAAAGATCCCGGGCTTAAGACAGACTTATTAAAACTGGGATTAATTTGTAATGCTCCCCTAACCCTCGGGGTCAACCGAAGATTTGTTATCTAAAGCAAACAGGAAAAAATGTACTATAACAACACAACAAGGGCTTTAAATCCGTGTCTGTGGGGCTTCTGGGAGATTTTAGCTTTGTACGAAAGGTGTTATCCGCAAGATATTTATTTGAGCAGGTAAAGAAAACCCTCTTCCCCTACCCACATCCACAATCTGGATGTGGGTAAATATAATAATTGCACTAAATCTCTGCAATTACGTGTGTTACGTCTGTTTCCTATTTAAAAAAAGCAATAATAAACCGACATATATCCCTTAGAAGGAGTGTAAATGTGAAAACATGTAAAAGGAGCCAAATAAATCAAGATAATGTGACACCTGTAATCTTGATAACAAAAATGGAGCATAAAAAAACGAAAAAAAACGAAAAAGAGAAACAAATACACTCCTCTTGCTTTATTCAGAAAATGTGCAGTTTTTAATCACGGGATGATGAGAGGTAACGGTGTTGAGGGAGCGGGCCACTCTCATTAGCCTTATCTTTTTAATGTAGCACCGGCTCAGATTGTGATCTTAATCTTATTTGGTTATGGAGGCTTCGTTCACTCCGACGAGCACAAAGACCTTTGGGGGGGGGGGGGGGGGGGGGGGATCCAGAGCCTCCGCACAAAAAAGAAAAAGAAAAAGAAAATCAGCGCCTTGTTGTCTGCGATGGCTTTTTCTGGGTTTGTTCCTCGGGGTCGTGAGCTGACCGGCCCTCCGAGCCGAGCGGCCCACATCTCTTGGCCGGTCGCCCGTTCCTGTTTTGTTCCAGTCTTTGTTTCCCTGCGCTCGCTCTCGTTTCTTTACCGAGCTCTGTCGTGTCGTACGGGGTCACTGCTGGGACAGGAGTTTAACAGAATATGACACATCATCTGAACAACACGATTCTGTCAAAACATATTGTTATTATAAGTATTTTGACTCATTTAAATCTGGAAGAGACTGGGTATCCCTGAGTCTTTTTTAAAACCAATGTTTCATTTGTTGAGAATGAAAGTTCATTAATTATCTTACAGTTTCCTCTTTCTGCTGAGGAAGACTGAGGTTGAAAGCTCTGGAAAAACAACTAAGTGGACCTTGAGTTAAGATTTTCTTTTGTTGCTTCTGTTTTTTCGCACTTGTTTTTACTTTTGCTGACTTGTAAATAATGTTGGCGATGCTGGAATATGTGCAGAATTTAAGATTGAGGGCTAAAAGCTGCGTCCACAGACGTGTGAAAGCTGCCATGACTCTGAGGGTTAAAGTCTTTTTTACAGTAACTCACAGAAATTGTAGTTAAATTATATATAAGTCATTTAATTTATTATCTATTTCTTATACGTTATAATGATTTTATTTGTAGTTTTATTTTGCAGCATGCCACACGTCAGTTCAATATTTCCTGCAAATATGGTCAAGCTAACGTATCTGCAGACGACAACACTGATGTTGGGTGATTCTGCAAAATCCTGGACAACATCAATGCTCAAAGTTTTTTTTTTTAATGCCCTCTCGCATCATTTTTAAAATTCTCGGTTTCTACGATATCTGCGTATCGCAACTATGAACAGCTAAGGATCAGGAACAGTTGTGTTTATGGGAAGTTAAGTGTGGCTAAGGCCTCTGTGACGTCACCCACAAGGTTTCTGAAGAGGGGTTTTGAAGCTGAGAGTTAGCTGCTCCACCGTCGCCATCTTGGCAGCGTATGACTCCGCCCCTAACTCCCAGCTAATCCAAATATGGAAAGAGGAGCAGCGTGTGTGGAGCTGAGACTTCGGTGCATGCCAGTTTGCAGGAAGCGTACACTCGCCCACCTGTCACTCAAAGAGGCCACGCCCTCAATTCTCCATAACTTCAAGTCCTTAATAAAATGTAAACGGGTGAGTTATATAAACATTCGCCGCTGAACAGTCACGAAGGAGTTAATTAGCAGATTCCAGACTGTCACAGGTGTCACTTGACTTCCTGGGTGGTGACAGGTAAACCTGAACTCCAGGCTTCAAACTGTCCGTGTTGTTCTTTTAAGTGCTGAACAAAACCTGCCTTCAGATCCTCCTCACCGCGGTGTACCTGAAGGTGTCAGGCAGCGTCTGCTCGCCTCCACCTGCTCCTGTGAGGTCTGTAATCGAATCTGCAGCCCCACAAAGAGACGCCTACATCTGTGCATCGCTGTGGGTATTGTCTCTGTGTTTTCTGCTTAATGGTGATTTGGCTGAAGGCCCGGTGCTGCCACTCACTCACACTCATGTTTCTGCCTCTGCTTGCACACATTCCTGCACCAACACAGATAACCTAGTTTCAATCAACAACAACATACACTCTGAGTACAACTGCCTGTCCACTGTGATACGCAATACTGATAACGCCACGTTTAACAACACAGAAATTATTCAACCTACTGGATGTTGAGTTTGGATTTTAAAACAAAATTGATCTCTGTCCATGCTAGAATGTATATCACATGACAGATCATTAGCACACATGTGGCCAGTGTAAACAGGAAGTAGATTGTCCACTCTGCAGTTGATTAGTTGCAGAACAAACTACGGACGAGGACCAGCAAAGTAGCATTAAAATGCTAAATTTAACTGAACAGCAGCTGCTAGCAAAAACAAACAAATGTCAGTAACACTTGTAATTTGTTATCCATGATGTATTAACCATTGGTAGTCCAGGCTGATGAGAGCCAATCAGGAGAGACCGCGGTGTCTCCGGCAGCGCTCCAAAATGTCCGTTATGTTTAGTTTTCTGTTCAAGCTAGCAACTTCAGAAAATGCTAGCGTGCAAAATGCATCAAAAACATACTTGAAATCTTCTGTCTTTCTTTAAGCTTAACTATAGTTAACAACTTAAATGATTCGATCACCATCCTGTAACAGACAGAACAAACATGTCTGACAGTGTTATTCTGTCACCTTGAGCTGTTTCTCAGACCTGTAACGATGTTTAAAGTATAACACAGGGATTTGATTGAGGGTTGCGAACGTTAGCTCCTAATTAATGCTAATTAAAAATGGTTTTGAGGTTTTGTCTTTGTCAGAGTCAAATATTTCTCCTGGAGTTGAATGAAAACAACAAAAAGTTCAGTATAAGAGTTGGCGTATATATAAGAGTTTATATAATAGTTTTTATCATGTGGGAATTTTTGGAGAGCTTGTGTTTTTCCCTGTTTCCCCAACACAACAGCACTTTTAAATGGTTTTAAAAGCATTTTCCAAAAGTTTGAAACTTTCCAATCCGTGCTAAGCTAGCACAAACTCCTCCTCCTGAACGCAACAACGTGACGCTCATGTTTCAGTTTATTTTAGCAATTCATACACAGTATATCTGGTTTGCTTATTTCATGAGTCTTTACTCCCTTAGAAAACAATCAGGCTTCAGAATTGAGAATTACGACTGCTAACATCATGCTCCTTCGTAGCTAGCCAGCTAGCTACCTGCTTACATCCAATGCGAACTAGCCACAGAAAAATGGTCACAAAACTAACATCTTAAATCAACATTTTTCTGTGATTGTCTTGAAGCTTGTTAAGCTAACGGCCGCTAACAACCGCCACCACTATCACCACAGCTTCTCTGCAACACACGAAATAAACATGAAAGACTTTTCTTCTTTAGTGGTGACTGATGCAGCGGCGAGTGATTGTATAGCATCATTTTGTCCCTTTAGTTGAACCATCTTTGTTTTGTTGTGACAGGGATGAAACAGCCCTTTAATCACCATTTCATTCTGCAGCTCACAGAGCCTGAACCTGTTCGTGTGGGTGGCCTCATTCACAGTGAAACTTTGGCAGCCTCAATGAGTTCTTAAATAATATGATTTGTAATTGAGGGAGTTTTCTCCCTTTTAAAAAGCCTGTTGACCTCAACAACAACAGAAGAAGAAGAGGGGGTGACTCATCTCCCGACAGCGTGAATCGGCCTCGTTTCATCCCCCGCCACAGAAAAGTGTGATCAATGTCTCTCGTGTCCATTTTCCATCGGTAATCCTCCACAAAGTGCCCTCCGTTGCAGTTTGTGTATCAGCTGTTTGCACTGGATTAATGCGAGCCACTGGTGGCAAGTGTTCAAATCAATGTTTATTAATGGTTTCTTTAAGTGTTTAAAGATTAAGTCATTAACATATTGATGAAGTTTTTCGAAGTTGCCCAGGGAGAGAAAAAAGGAGTCGGAGCTGGAGAGGGTTCGACGAGCTGCTGAACTGTCGCCAGCCGCCGAAAAACAACAGGCTGAAGACTGAGGAGGGGGGGGGAGTAGAAGAAGAAGAAGAAGAAGAAGAAGGAGAAGAAGAAGGAGAAGAAGGGGAGCTGTTGGTTTCCTGAGAGGAAGGAACCAGGCGCTCTGAGTTCCTTCAGGTCCTCAGCCACCTCTGGAGACACATTCGTATTTCCTGAATGAAATTATCACATGATTGCGAGCGGTCTGAAAAGGAGGTGTTCGGTTGTTCTCCTTGGGACGAGCTGCAGTCGGCTCGGATTGATTTTACCATTCAGCGGCGACCTGCTGCAGCCCTTTGGCTCGCCATGGTAATTCCCTCTCTCACCTGATAAGGTACCTGATCCATAATAAATCAATTCTAATTAGTTTTATGTTTGGAGGGAGGGTGGGGGGGGGGCTGCGCTTCGCTCAGGGGACTCTCTGCTGTTGAGCCCACCTCCTCCCATCATCCTCAGTTGTTTTCAGCCGCCAGTCATCTGCACACCTGGTATCAGTTAATCTGCTGATTATTAAGTGTGGATTATTGATGGAGGGGAAGCGGTCGTGTTCGCTGCAGCTTCTTGTATCAAGGACATGCAGGTTTTTGTTTCCCCTGCACTGTTTGTTTTAAGGTTGGTTGTGTTTTTGAGTAAGGGGGGGGGGGGGGGGTGTCAAATGTGTCCTCAAGCTTCTCCTGACGGCGTCTTGTTCTGTCGGCCTGATGTGCAAAGTGATGGAAGGTTTTTCGAGGTGGACGAGCAGGAGAAGACGTCCTCACTCGCTCCAGTGACGGAAAATGCTAGTTTTAATTAATTAAAATTAAAAATCATTAAAATCATTAAAAATTAAAATCATTGAATTTACGTCCTACCTTTATGTGGATATTCAAGAGGATGTGACCAGATTTCATGATGAACTCACCAGTCACTTTAACTCCAAATGGAAAAGAGCCACAATGTCGAGGTGTGTAAGAAAAATCTGTTGAGTCAGCAGTTATTGTTTCTTTATTTTTTATTTTCTGACGTCCAAACTTTTTTTTTTCCATTTGACTGAAAATTAAAGCTCCTCCTTCCATCTGATCTCTGAATAAAAATAAAATCATCTCCGGTTTGGTTTGGGTTTTCGTCATCAGAATATAAAACTTCTACTGAACAGAAGATGGTTCTTTAGGGAGGATGCACCTCCTATAAAAGAGAAAAGAGTGGCGCCTCGTCCCTGTTGAACATCTTTGATACAACTGAATGGTAGTTGTACAACACATTTTCTTCCTTGAATCAGATTCTGAAACGTTAAAAGTTTATTCTAACTAAGCTTTTATTCTGAAAGATTCCATTAGGGGGGAAATGAGTGATATGTAACTTTAAGACGTGGCTGCACGTCACGTTGGGAGATATAATCTGTCCCCGTCTCCTGTCTCTCAGTTGTTCACATCATAGTGATTTCACAGAGCTGGAGGAGATAAAGGTGCCTTCTTAAATTTCTGGAAATCTGATATTATAAATGTTTTTGAACGCAGCATAAATTGTTTTTCTTCAGATGTCGATCAATCGTAAAGATTTTATGAACGTTTGATAAGTTGTTGTTTCATTTTCCAATAATACGGACAGTTTATATTTCTGTGTAACTTTCTTCTGTTTCATCATGTCTTTGTTTTTCTTTTGTTTTTAGTTGTTTTTTTTCTTTCTGTAAAACACTTTGTAACTTTGTTAATAAAAGTGCTATATAAATAAAGTTTATAAAATATATTAAAACAACATGTTGTAATTTGTTTGACCATTGGACAAAGTGAAACTTTAACCATTAAAAACATTTAAGGAGCCTGAAACATATTTCACAGCCCTCTTCTATAAATAATTCATCCGTGTGAAAAGAATTTTAAGAATAAAACTAAATAAATCAACACAATACCAAGAAGCAAACATGAAGCAGCCCCCCCCCCCACCACACAGTTGTGATTCCCCCGTTAACAATGTGCCGCCGCGCCTCGTCCCCGCCATTGATTTGTGCAGCATTTATTTCTGTTTTGGTTCATGCTCGGTGTCTCTGTATTTGAAAGTTGATGCTCCTCTCTAAAAGACGAATTCATGCATAGACTCCGCTACTTTTGTAGTGTGTGGCGGTTTTATATGATAAGCTTTTTTAGACGTTGAAAATCAATATGTAATCCTGTGCAGGGGCTTATCCCCGGGACTCGGCCATTTGTGAGTGTCTCTGAGCTTTGTTACAGGTCTTCTGGCGGCTCTGTGCTGCAGATTGATTAGCTGCAGTGCCAGAATCCTATCAAATGGCCGGCTCTGATGATGGAGCAAACTCTAGTTGACTGGACCTGGAGATAAGGCCCGATGGAGGCAATTCCCTCCCTCCGTCCCTCCCCGCGTGCACGCCGAGGGGCGGGGAGGGAGCGCTCGTTTCCGCGCCTCTGCGGCTCAGGACGGGATCAGGAGACGTTCAGAAGGTGTAACGTCCAAATTTAAAGACGTTTAGCCGAGGCGCTGTACGACCCGGTGTGCACCGGTCTTCAGCCGGTAAATCAGTCTTTTGTGCTTTTCTTTGTTGTTGTGTTGTTGATTATGTTCAAGGAAATAAATAATTCTTTCGGTCGGTCGCGGTGTCAGACTTCATTTCTGGTTAAAAATATCTCGGGGGTCGTAACGGTCGCCATCACCAGCCGCTGAGAATAAACTGTTCTAGTCCAGATGTTTCCAACACGTATCATCTGTACGGAGATAATCAATAAGTCATCGGAGGTCGTTTTCCCACCACGTGGTCCTGACTCAACTCGACCCGACCGGGTTCTTCTTTTTCCCGTGTAGGTGTTCACCTCTTCAATGCGGCGTTGACACTCGAAGCTATCATGGCGTCCTGATCTACGAAGGTGTGGCCCTTGGAAGGTGTCGGAAACGAGGCGGTCTGTTCTACGGAGCGTTTTTGCCTTTGCGTTACCAGCTGTGCCCGCCCTTACAGTACAGCTCCTGTCGCCTAGCAACGCAAAGTATAGAACAATAACTAACAGAGAAGCAGCAGGTTACAGTCGCTCGGCCGTTTAAAAGGTGGGTTTGGGTTTCTCGCACAACGACGACGCAGTGGTGACGATTCTCTCTGACCAATCAGCAGTCGGCAGTGGTTTCACGTCACCTCAGCTCACCTGGCGGCTCAGCGGAGGTGATACAAGACAAAAAGAAGGAAACACAGCTCCTCCTCCATCTTTGTTTATATGTGAACACACGCTCATTTCCGGGGGTTAGACACGTTTGATATAGTGAAGCTACATCTTCTTCTGTGTTTGTAAAGGTAAACAGGAAATGTCTTTAAGTACTTTGTGGGAATCATCAATGAAGTTATATTCAAGACAATAATTCAGGATCCTCGCCGCTGAGGGAGGCAGAGACTGGCTGTGACGGCTGCTGTGATTCTGGCCGACCTCTGGTGAACCCGTACGACTTCCTGTCCACCTCTCCAGTGTTTCCAGTGTCTCACATACAGACCAGGTGCTCCAGGTGAGAAACAACCGAACCCATCAGAGCTTTTGAAGGTGGAATTGAAAATGGAGACATGATCGTCCTGCGTCCAAGCGAGAAAACAAAAATGGCGACGAACACGAAGGAGATTGACGGAGCCGTAAGAAGAAAAAAAAACTCATAAATTACAAATATTGATTCAACATTAAATTACAGGCTCCTAGCGACCTGCTGCTGCAGCTTCCATGTTGATTGGAAATGATTTTGATGGGATGGATTAGTCGCTCTCCGCTGATTGGTTCAGGTGAAATAACAGCAGACAGAACAAACAGGAAACAGTTTGTTCAGATTATTATTTAAGACTGAATATGAAATAAAAACAGAATGAAAAATCATATTCAGTTAGTAGCATTCGGTTTAATTCTGGCTCAGTGTCGGCACCCGGGATTGGACCGGTGCATTTCATGACGCCGGCACAAACGTGACAATAAAGGACGGGAATTGAGAACTTGGATCCAGTTGAGAACCGGTTCTGAATTGTTTCCCCCCCGAGCTCCTTTTATCGATGCATGAAGTTCGTCAGGGATGAAAACTCATCGTGTGTTCAGCCACAGCTTAAAATAAACAGAATTTTGCATTTGAACATTTTTAAAAGGAAATCTGATGCAGCTGATAAAATTAATAATAAAGCTGCAGCCGTGATCTATTGTTTGATCAGGAATCGTTGAGGGAAAATGTGATCAATTCCCACCCTTAGTCACAGCTCTCCGTATGTGGGCCACTGTCGGGCCATGATTAACCACGCAGGTTAGCATGTGATGTGTTAGCGTTAAGTTTAAAGTACAGCTGAGGCTGTGTGTGACTTTACAGGCGTCCTGTCCTGAACTCAAGTCATCTGTGCTTTTACGCTGAAAATATTTGTATCCTGTGTGAAAACTTTTCCTGTCACACAATAAGTTAATGTTGAATCATTTCGTACGTTTTTCATTTTTACAAAGCGCTGCCTTCCTCATGAAGCAGCCGTTTTCCTCCAAGACATCTGGGTAATGCTTTATCGCCTTCAATATTTTTTTTTTTAGCAGGGGAGGGTGACGGGGAGCAGGACCGGTGCATTCCTGCGCGCCGTGCCAGTGCTCACATGGTTACCGCTGCTACGCATTGTTAGAGATATCTGAATGAGCGCTGGCCATGCAAGTTTTAACGTGATTGCCCGAGGGGCAGCGGAGTGAAAGAGCGAAGAACAGAGCCAGAGAGAGGAGAAGAGGGGGGGTGGGGGGGCATAATCCTAAAAGGATTGGAAGTTACCCCCCACACACACACACACACAGACACACACACA
>NW_019524344.1:84858-85666 GCF_002814215.2 Seriola lalandi dorsalis
AAATATTTCCAGAAACAACATTTGAATGAAAGGATGCGAGGGCGTCAGGAGGGGGTGAAGGGGAGAAGTCCGGATACTTCAAGAACACCTGAGGTAACGAGGAGATGAGGTAGCGAGCTAGTGTGCACCGTGCAGGTCAGGAAAATGTTCATGTGTTGCTTAGCAACTGTGAAACTATTAGTGTTGGTGTAGCCAAATAAATGATCAAATAAACAAACAAATCATAATCTGTTTTTGCGTATTTAACTCTTATGGCGCTCGGAGAACTGTTGTTGAAAAGTAGTAACGCTGGTTACTCTCTGAATCAATCTACATGTGGGTCGTGGGCGGAGCGCGTCCTCGCTGCCTTACATCGTATCCCTCCGCTGCTACTTTCTAATCTAAAGGAAGGAACAGACAGTCTTATATTTGTACCGTCTCTCTACTGCAGTTAGCATCACACCGTCATCCTCCTCCTGGCCGCTTCCTACTGAGTCGTACAGACCACGCCCCCGTACAGCCGACCAATCGCTGCGCAGAATGGCCTCCATTTACAGTCTGTTTAAACTGTTTAAACACGGCCATTTTTAATTTCTCTGTCTGTCCCGACCACATGATGCCAGGTCCAGCGCCGGCATTTAATCATATTTATTTTATGTAATCATATTTATTCTAATGTTTTTCGCGTGTTATGCTTCGATTATTTTATATTTTATGCCCTGTACTTTTCTTTTGCATTTTATCTTTTACTGTGTATATTATTATTATTATTATTGTCTGTTAAATCTGGACTATAATAACCCACAGACTGATTTAGACCCAGTGAAAA
>NW_019524344.1:86378-88111 GCF_002814215.2 Seriola lalandi dorsalis
AGGGAGAGAGAGAGAGGGGGAGAGAGAGAGAGGGGGAGAGAGAAATAGAGGGGGAGAGAGAGAGAGAGAGAAAGAGAGGGGGAGAGAGAGAGGGGGAGGGGGAGAGAGCCTCTGTCCTGGTCACACCTGCAGCTCTACAGCTGATATGTCACATGACCTGAAGGTGTGACACCTGAGGCTCCACCCTCTGACTGACAGCCACCTCCACGGCTCCTGGAAAGTTTTATGTTGGATTAACTTTTTTTAATTTCTTCATGATGATTTGCGTCCGACTCGTCTGCTGCAGGCGACGGTCGGAGCGGCGGCCATATTGTTTTCAGGTTGTCCGTCCGTCCGTCCCTCTTGGACACGATATCTCAGTAACGCCTTGACGGAACTTCTTCAAATTTAGCACAAACATTCACTTGGACTCAAGGAACGAACTGATTAAATTTTGGTGGTAAAAGGTCAAAGGTCAAGTTCACGGTGACCTCACAAAAATGCAGGTTTTGGCCTTGTGAACATGATATCTCCTTGAGGGAATTTCTTCACATTTGGTAAAAACATTCACCTGGACTCAAGGACGAACTGATTGGATTTTGGTGGCTGAAGGTCAAAGGTCAAGATCACTGTGACCTCACAAAACACTTTTTAAGACGTTACTCACGACTTCGCACATTAATTAAGACAAAATTTCACATGAATGTTTAATATTTTATCCGACTCTGGATAAACAGGGATGTGACCTGAAACTAGTTCGTGTGGCGGAGGGATACGACTGTGAGGAGGTGATTCGGTGCTTTTCAACAACATTTTATTTACATTTATTTGATGTTTTTTATTTTTATATTAAAGTTGCTTAACATCATCACTGGGCTGCGTGTCTGTTTAATTATGTTTTAATAGTGTTTTATTTCAGCAACTGTAATATCATTTACCAAAATTAAACATTATCAATTACATTTTTACGTATTTTGTTGCTGATTTAGAGGAAAAGTTAAAGGTTATAAATATGTACAGGAAAGTCGATGACCAGAAGCTTTTATAACTAAAATAACTACAAATTATTATTTTATTTTGGTATTTTAAACAATTATATTTCAAATTATACAGATGATTATTTTTTAGAAAAAACGGGTGAATTAACAACATGATGATTATGGCTGAAAGTGAAATGTCACTGCAGCGTGTGGAGGTGTTACATAATCACACCTACGTCACACACACACACACACACACACACGCACACGCACACACACACACACACACACACACAAAATATCTGACGTGTGTGGTTTATTTAAAACACTGTTAAAGTCACTGATGTTCTTCGGCCTTTGAAAACACTCACATCGCTGTTTTTCTTTTTTAAAACAAACTTTAGCTCCTTCAACATTTTCACTGTCGCCTCTAATAATAAAGTTTTGTTAATTTACAGCTAAAATTCTCCCAAACTATCAGCTCAACAACCTGCCATTTATTTCACACACACACACACACACACACACACACACACACACACACACACATACGTTTCTACAGCTGATCACACACACACCCTCCAGATTTATATTTTAACCACCTTTTACACCTAAAACAGACACTTCAGCCTTTAAATATGTTTTTAAATTTACTCATTTGAACCACAAACGCTTCATAATTAACAGGAGAGAGACGAGGTTTTGGTTTTTCCTACCTGGACCAGCTCCTGTCCTGCTGGATCTCAGTGTGTTGAAGGTCCATGTGTTTCCCTC
>NW_019524344.1:88194-88897 GCF_002814215.2 Seriola lalandi dorsalis
ACACACACACACACACACACACACACACACACACACACACACACACACACACACACACACACACCTCTTTAGGCTGCCTGATCCCTGGATTTACGGGCTTAGTATTAAGAAAATACTCCTGCAATTTGGGATTAGAGCCCAAAAAGCCTCACAACAACAATGACTGCGTCCATTTGATATCTTGATACTTGTGATCAATCACTGGCTTTGTCGTTGCCGTCGGAGACAGACAGCCGGAGTCGGAGGAAAATGTGGCAACAGAGATTCTCAGTTTATTCACATTCATCTCCCTCGACAACAACACCACATTTTTTTTATTTACGACCATGAGTTTAGATTTCTCCTACTTCCTGTTGAGGATTTTAATTTATCATTTATTTTTATGTTTGTTTGCGTATTTTGCTTTTTCCAATATGCAAGCGTTTAATTTTGAAAGTATTTATACATCATTTGGAAGCTAATTATTCAATCAATAATTAGGCCTCTCTTTTTCACAAGGGAGGATTTACATACTTTATTTTTTTACAGTGCAGTTCTTATTTATGATCAGCTGATAGCACTGTGTTTAAGGTCTTTAAGAGTTAAAGGTTATTTAAATAAAATAAGTTGTGACAGTGTCATCAATCAGCTGCTGGAAGCTTTTTGCTGCCAAGTTAATTTTTTTCTTGAAAAATAAAAACAAAATTAAAACCTGGGATAAAAA
>NW_019524344.1:89787-96084 GCF_002814215.2 Seriola lalandi dorsalis
GAGAGAGAGAGAGAGGCGGACGGCCCACGGTTGTTTTATTTCTCCGGTTCTTCCCTCGGTGAAATGTTGGTGTTTAAAGCCGGCGGACAGGTGTGAGCTGCAGGCGGAGCTGAGCGCGAGCGAGCGACACTTCCTCCATGTGTGTGGATATTTCCTTAAACTCTGGATCTCACTCTTTTCGCATTTAAACCGGATTCTTCTTTTTTTATTGTGAAAGGAGCGTGAAGAAGGTGAGACCTCAACCCGCTTCTTCTCTCTGACTTTCCTCCTCAGGTTAATTCTTCCTGCTGCTTTGGTTTTTATAGAATAATATCAGTCGAAATTTCATCATCAACTTTTCATCGGAAGCTTTTTCTCCTAAATCTAAAATTAAATTAAATAAATTAAAGGCTTATAAAATAGAAAATATGACACGTGATCAAATAAAACCTCATCAAATGTTTTTGCTTTGTTTATAACGTGAAAATCAAACTGAACTTTGCGCATTAAACGCATTAAATTCTCCTGTTTGACTTTATTAATCACGCGGACTTGATCTGGTTCAGCTGGACCCTGTTAGCTCCTGTATCTGCGCTCCTCGGCCCTCAGCCCGGCCCGGCCCGTCTCAGCTCGGCCCGGCCCGGCCCGGCCCGTCTCAGCTCGGCCCGGCCCGGCCCGCCGCCTCCTGTCCCGGTCACTTTGCTGATAAGACTCCGCTAATTGTCGCCCTGTAGATCTCATCTAAATTGTAATGGCACTTCATTTGCACACAGTTTTTGACGCATTTACATTGCGTGATTCGCCTCCTTCCTGCGGTTATGGAAATAAGTCTGGCTTTATTCAGCCTCAGTTGATCCATCAGGAGGCCCGCGGCTCCTTTCACCGCCGCTGTGAGTCTCAAATCTGGGCTGTTACCTGCTGAAAGGAGCCGCTGGATTATGGAGATTCTTATCTAAATACATTGTTTTACACCAAGACAACAGTTTATTAAAGCTGCAGAAAACACCAGTAAGAATTAGAGTTACAATGGAAAACTAATTACTTTTCTATTGATTTTTATTTAGGCCTATTGTGTTTTTATTTTTTATATTTAATGATTTAAAACCGTCAATAAACGTAAATTCTGTACGTTTATTTACGTGCATTCTGTACGTTTAAGTTTATTTAGTTTAATTTACATTTTCTAACTCTTCTTCACCTTTGAGCATTTATTAACAGGCCTATTTTTCTCTGTCGAAACTCAGTTACAATATTTAGTTTATGTTGATTTTGCAAGAGTTCTTCATGGGAAAAACATCTGCAGGGGTGATATAAATAAACAAAAACATACACATAAATAGGCTTTATATAGTAGGAAAAATAATAAATAAACAGGCCTAAAAAAATAAAATAAATTAGCAACAAGTCAGCACAGGAACATTTAGCAAACTAGTGTAAAAGACAAAATAAACAGCTAATAATAATCAATATTCTAATTATAGCACAGAACCCAGGGGTAAAATAATAATTATAATTATATTAATAAAGCTACGGTAAGATTTATTTTATTTCTGGGCAGAGTCTATGTGTGTGTGTGTGTGTGTGTTTGTGTGAATAAATCATCTCGTGCTCTCACGCTCGTGCAGATCATGTGCAGGTGAGAAAAGTCTCAAGTGGCCTGTAATTTAAACGTGTGTCTCCACAGGTCGATTTAATTGTGAGCTATTGAATTAATTAAAACGTAATGAAGATCTGAGTGATAACAGGGCTGTTAGAGGCGGGAAACGTCCAATATTCAGGGTTTCACACTGGGACCTGGACTGGGACCTGGACTGGGACCTGGACTGGGACCTGGACTGGGACCTGGACTGGTGTCATCTTCAGTCCAGATTCATTTGAATGTTGAGATTTTTTTTTCACATCCTCCTGATGAATTTCACCCGTTAGAGATTCTGTCCTTGGACCTTCTTTAATTTACACGTTAAAACTTTAATATAAGTTTAACCTGCAGCTGCAGATCAATTTTACATAAAACACAATATATATTTTTCACCCCATTATTCATCCAGTTCATTTCTAGGAGATTCTTTGTTTCAGATCAGATGTTTATTTTTTCTATCTTATCATAAAAAACAGGTCTGAGGATTATTTCAGAGGACATTTATTGTGAAATCACATTTTTCTAAACACTCAAAATCTCAAACATAAAGGTTTTTTATCAGGAAGCAGCAGCAGGATCGTTTATATTTCCTGTTACATAACAACGTGTTTGATCTGAGAGACTTTTATTGTGTTAAAAAAGATGTGTCTTATTTTGTAAGATCACATAAATGAGAGGTGACAGGCCTCCAGGCAGAAAGTCCGTGTCTTGAAATCTGATTATTTCAGTTGAGAGGATGAAGTTTATTGATAATCTAGATTTGTATTAAACCACGTGTTTTATTCTCACCGTGTTTGTGCCTCTTGCAGCAGCCGAGCCGAGCGCCTGAACCCCGGGGGATCTGCGCCTCTTCCGTCCGTCCAGACTGCGGTCTCCCCTCCGTGCCGTTAGCATGATGTCTTATCTCAAACAGGCCCCGTACGGGATGAACGGACTGGGCCTGAGCGGAGCCGCCATGGACCTGCTGCACCCGTCTGTGGGGTACCCGGGTACGGCCCCCGCCAACAAGATCCAACACACAGATTCAGTTCACTTCTTATTATTGTCATTCATTTAGATAATAGAAAATCATTTCCTCAAAATATTCCAAACTTTTTTCCGTTAATGATTTGAAACGTATTTTTTTTTAATTTAATTATGTTTTATTTTATTATGATCCTATAATATCTGATAAATCTCTACAGTGTGACTCCACAGTAAAATGTTCCCGCGGAGAGATATTATTCTGAAAACTTTTACAAGTTATAAAGTGTAGTTTCTTCTTGCTGTTTGGTTTGTTATTGAACAGATGGAGAGTCTTTGCTCTCGGTGCGTTTGGGGCCGTAAATGAAGTTTGTGTATTTGTATTTTTGCGACATTTTGAAAGCTTTATTTTGAAATCTGTGCATCCATCAGGATAAAACTATTTCTAAAAGTCCAAACTTTTTAATAAGGTCGTTGACACACGTTAAATTAATAATTACAAATAACGAGAAACTTAATGCGAATTAAAATGTGAAATCGTCGTTAATAATGGTGAAAACAGTGTTGATCTGAGCTGCTGTTGTTACCGATGATGAACTCCGGTGTTTTCTTCTTCTTCTTCTTCTTGCAGCCAACCCGCGGAAGCAGCGCCGGGAGCGGACCACCTTCACCCGGACGCAGCTGGACATCCTGGAGTCGCTGTTCGCCAAGACGCGCTACCCGGACATCTTCATGAGGGAGGAGGTGGCGCTGAAAATCAACCTGCCGGAGTCCAGAGTGCAGGTGAGAGTCAGCCTCCATGTTATTATGGGATTCATTCATGAGAGAAAACGAAGATATTAATTATAAACTCTGAAAAATGCCTGTAACTTATGGAGAATTAAAGTTTGTTTCTGCTGAATTCCACCAAATATTCCACCTGCATCAGGTTTATTTACATTTTCATTTAAAGTTAATTTCCCTTTATGTAAAAAAAAAAAAAAGAAAAGAAAACTAAGAAGGGAAAAATGCCAGAAATATAGGAATGAGTTTGTATAAGTTTCCTCTCATCCAAGACTGAGTCCAGGTTTTACCGTCCTGGTCTGTGGACTTCCTGCTCCAGGTCTCTGCAGGATCAGCTTCATTAAGTTCGGTTGTTATTGATCAAGTAGAATCAAGTAGAGTCAAGTCTTTAATGAGAGGGAGAGGAGTGTGGTGGGTGTCCCGGCTGCAGCTGTAATCATGGCTGCTGCTGACGGAGCGTTCACTAACGAACCCTGACACACACAAGTATCAGAGCTGTCAGGACAAAAGAAGAAGTGGGTGTTGTTAGTTCTGTTTTTTAAAGCTGCTGTAACAGGCCTCCTGCTACTAACACTGCTAATAATAGCTACTTTAATTATAACATTTATTATTATGACTTTGTTTTATTGTTATTTTTAAATGTTGCATATATTAGTCAAAATGTTCTTGGAGACTTTAACTACAATTTGAGAGAATTTTCCAAAAGAAAACATAAATGATCTCGTCATTCACTTCGAAAAAGTTCATTAAAAAATAAAAGTTTTGTAAATGTCGGTTCAGTTTTTAGTTACTTTGGATTATTGACTGAGTTGACACATATTTATATATAATTAGATAAAGATTAAATCCTGAATTATTGTTCCTGGTGAAAACAAAAAAATAAAAATAAAAATCAGGAAATGTAAAATGTATCTTCCCTAAACTTAAATAATCACATTATCTTTTTATGTTGTAAATTATTTTGAAGGTATTAGTTGAAGTTATTTAGGTGGAGTTTTTGGTCTTTTACTTTGAAAAACCATCCTACATGAGCTGAACCTTTCATTTTTAAGATTTAATTTCCTGAATTTACTGAAAATATTCATAATTTATTCTGACAAATATTTCATCATGTGGTTTTTATTAATATTTCATTACTAATTACCAAATTACCTAATCACCTAGTGTCCCCCGGGATCAATGAGGTTTTTCTGGTTCTGATAGTGATCAGGTTGTGTCTGACGCTCCTCACGCTCACACACTCTTAAAACAACAAGGTTTAAAGGGTCAGTTCATCCAAAAGAATAAACAAATGAAATGAATTAAATCTGACTTGCCTCTACTCGTCACGCAGACGGTGTCTCTGACATTTGTTTCTGCCTCCATCACAAAAACAACGGAGGCAAATAATTACGTAAAAAAAAAAAAAAAAACTCTGTAAACAGAGACACTATTTTCTGAAAATAACGTTTTCGCTGTTGAATTATTCAAATCTTTATTTAAAGCTGTGAACGCGACGCGCTGGAGTCCTGTCCCCTCAGGAAACTCAAATAAAAGCATGAAATTAAAGCAAACTTTTATTTTGGCGAGCTGGTCCTTTAAAGTGTGTTGTGAATGTGACGTAAAGAAACAAACAGGAAGTCATTTAGCGACTCCAGTGAAACTGTCGTCCTCACGAAGAGCAGCAGTAAAGGTCAAAGGTCAGAGTTACGAGATCTCTGTGTGTTCACTTCCTGCTCTGTCAGGTTTTTTTTTTTTTTAACGTGGCGTTGACCTTTTGACCCCTCCTCCCTCCTCAGGTGTGGTTTAAGAACAGACGGGCCAAGTGTCGGCAGCAGCAGCAGAGCAGCAGCAGCGCCAAGGTGAAACCCATGAAGAAGAAGTCGTCTCCGACCAGAGAGAGCACCGGTTCGGAGAGCAGCGGCCAGTTCACCCCGCCGGCGGTGTCCAGCTCCGCCTCCTCCACCTCCTCCGCTTCTTCTTCCTCCTCCTCCTCCTCCGTCGCCTCCGGTCTCGGCGGCCCCGGTCTGATCAGCACCTCTACCTCCGTCACAGCGCCGGTGTCGTCCATCTGGAGCCCGGCGCCCATCTCTCCGGCCCCGGCTCCGGCCACGCTGCCCGACCCCGCCGCCCCTACCAGCGCCTCCTGCATGCAGCGCTCCGTGTCGTCCTCCGCCACCGGGGGGACGCCCTCCTACCCGGTGTCCTACAGCCAAACGGCGGCGGCGTACAGCCAGGGCTACCCGGCCTCGGCGTCCGGCTCCTACTTCGGCGGGGTGGAGTGCGGCTCGTACCTGGCGCCCATGCACTCCCACCACCACCCGCACCACCCGCACCAGCTCAGCCCCATGACCGGCAGCTCCATGTCGGGACACCCGCACCACCACATCGGGCAGACGTCGGGGCACCACCACCATCACCACCACCCGCCGCACCACCACCAGGCGTACAGCGCGCCCGGCCTCGCCTTCAACTCCACGGACTGTCTGGATTACAAAGAGCAGACGGCGGCGTCGGCCTGGAAGCTCAACTTCAACGCCTCCGACTGTTTGGACTACAAAGACCAGGCGTCATGGCGTTTCCAAGTGCTGTGACTTCCTGTGTTCCTCTTCTTCTACGCTTTCAAAGAAGTATTCCTTTTGTTGTTGGTGGTTTATTTTTGAAAATCCTTTAAAAATAACAGTAGAGACATTTTTAAAAGTTTATTTGTGAACGAAGTGAAGCGACGCAGACGCCTGGCGCCCCGAGCCGACGTCCACGGGTTTGGCTCTTGTTGGCGGCGGCGGCGGCGGAATCGACTCGACCGGGATTATTTTTCTACTCCAGAACTCGAGAGAAACCGAACCGTTAACGACGTGTTGAAGGTCTCTGACGGTCTGGGATCATCTCAGCGAGCCACAAACACGCTGGAGATTATTCTACTAAGAAAAACTAAAAGATCCTTTTGACACATG
>NW_019524344.1:96162-97095 GCF_002814215.2 Seriola lalandi dorsalis
GAGGAAGGGGGGGGGGATTAGGCTAAAACATGATGCTGCTATGATTTCCAGGTTGCTGATGTTATTTGAATCTCGTCGTCCGGCCGTGGGTGTTGTATTTGGAGACTGAATTGCAGCACTTGTTTATAAAAAGGTGAAAGCTTTTTCTTTTTTCTTTCTTTCTTTTTTTTCTTTTTTTTTTGCTATTTGTTCTTTGCAGAGGAAAGAAAAATAAAAAAAATGTGAATTAGACACGTAATGTCAGTATTCCATTGAAATTTGAAAGATGTACATTCGTGTCTTTATAATAAAGTCTTGTTAAAACATGAGATAAGTTTGTTGTTTCTACGGCGACCGTGTCGAGTCGACCAAAATACTTTTAGAACTCATTAAACCGAACCGGTCGAACGGGTTTGAAGGCGTAAACGAGGACGCGTTTAATCATCGTTGATTAACCGCAGGTTTCGCCAAACTTTGATTTATATATAAATGATTGTTGCCTTTAACCAGTGTCTCACACACACACACACACACACACACACACACACACACAGGTACACACACGTTCACACCTGGAAGCTTCCCAGTTTAAACACAGTGAGATCTGATGGATTAAATGTTCAGTCTATAATCTTAAACTTCTGCAGTGAACTCACTTCCTGTCGATCGGAGGATTCTTCAGGGGACGTGACGTGAATCTGTGAATCTTTTCCTCTGTATTCCCACTTCAGTTTTAACCCTCTGAGGTCTGAGGGTATTTTCTTGATTTATTAAATGCACTTTTAAAGGTACTTGCATATAATATAATACAATCTCAGCTTGACCCCCCCCTCTCCTTCTTTAAACCTTTACTGATGTGGACGAAGTGTTTGGTGCTTGAAATGGGTTCAGTGGTGTTGGGTTCCTAAAAACTGTGGCATGTAGGAATAAAATATATATATATATATATATATA
>NW_019524344.1:97170-102054 GCF_002814215.2 Seriola lalandi dorsalis
GTAATAACTTCAGTGCTGTCAGTAAATACCCAGTGCCCCTCCTTCAGGAGGTTTCCTGCTGAGCTGTTGTCGGCAAACACTCGCAAAATGTAGTGACTTTTAAAAGCTTTTAGCTTCTTTTGTTTTAAATAAAAACTGTCCGTACTGTCGCAGAACCAGAACCAGAACCAGAACCAGAACCAGAAACATCACAGAGACGCAGCGTCCGTCCGTCCACATCAGAGGGTTAAACAACATCTTTAAAGTGACTGGACTCATGGACACATGGGACATATATAGGTTTGTGTTCGTCTGTGCTGCAGGTTATTATGACATCATAGTCAGGTTTTGTTGCTAGGCGACATCTAGTGGTCGTAATAATGATGACAGGAGCGAAGGGAACCATGGCAACAAAGATTGTCCGATGTTGAGGAAATACTTTTTTTCTTTTTTTACCCAAATCACCATCATTTCCTAAACCTAACCAAGCCGTGACCGTTATTCTAGTAACAATGGCAACGGATGTAGGTACGCTGCTCTTGGTACAGTCCGGTGTTTGTTGTGTGGTAACCATGACAACAGAGGTGCGGTATACGCATGCCACCGTAGGGGCGCTACTTCAGGAGACAGTCGTGTGGGTTTGTATCAGAGGGTTGAAAAAACACGACCTGTGTGGTTGTTCGGGTTGGAGATGTTCAACTGTGAGGCTACGTCCACAAAACGGCGTAACAGCTCTGCATCCGACACGATCTCCGTCCATAACACACCTGAAAACACACACGAGGAAGCAGATCGTCTCCTCTGTAGTTGATTGGTCGCACAGAAACCTCTGAGCGGGAGCAGCAAAGTCAGTTGTATTCACCACTGGTAGTCCAGGCTGATGACAGCCAATCAGGAGAGACCGTGGGTGTGACCTCATCGTTTCCAAAGGTCTCAGTTTTAGAGGCTCAAAAACTCCAGGAGTAAATGCCGTTTCACACGTCATCCTAAAGTCTGTCAGGAAACATTATTTATCAGCACTTACAAAAACTGTGTTTAAAAGATCAGCAATATGAGCATTTTCTGATCAGCCGTTCGGCTCTTGCTCATTAATGGCTTCTCTTTCTGAGCCGAGTGCCACGAGAATGTTGGATTTTATCCTGAAGAAACTTTGTCTCCTGACCAATTGAAATAAAAGACTTTGTCTGAGTTGGAGAACGACTTTCAACCAGTGACCAGGTCAGAACATGAAACTGATCCAAACTAAAGCTCCATGTTTCTTCTTCTTCTGTGTTTTATTTGAAGTGTTGATCCATCAGAAGATATAAAAACCATCTCAGTGTAGTTTTACTTCTCCTCTCTCAGGCTTCCCTCTGGAGCTCTAGTAACAACAGGTCTGTGAGCCAATCAGAAGAGAGGAGGCTCTGAGCCTCTCTTCTGATTGGTAAAATAGAAATATAGCAGATTTCAGGTAAAAACACTGAGAGAAACCAAATCCTGCAAGGTTTGGATGGTGGGTCCTGGTGGGCGGGGCTTGGTGACTGCTTTGTTGTGACATCACAAAGTTCCAGAAGTCCTGACGGCTGGTTTTAAGGCTCAGTTTCTGAATACAGGCTGTGTGCATTTCTCTGTGGACTGAGGCTTTGATACTTTCACAGTATTAATATAGAAGCTAGAGCTGATCTATAATCACACTACACATGGACACACACCTTTACACTGGAGGAGCTTTAAAGGGTAAATGGACTGCACATATATAGCAACTTTATAGTCTTATTGATCACATTCACACACTGATGGAACAGCGTCAGGGGCAATGTGGGGTTCAGTATCTTGCCCCGAGGACACTTGGACATGTGGCCTGGGGGAGTCGGGGATCAAACCACCGACCTTCTGATTAGTGGACGAACCAATTGTCACTCAAATTGTATATTTCAATACATTTCATATATTTTAACCTTTTTATTTGTGATGAAAATGTGTGTATACGTGTAAACGCACCTCAAATATAGTGACTGAGCCTTTAAATTATAAAACAACATCTTTAAAAAACAATCAGCTGTATAAAACCTGCTGAGGCTCCTGGGACGTGGCGGCAGTGTCAATGTTATCTGTGGTACCCAGAGGAACATCCAAACAGCTTGTCAATAATCAGACCCCCCCCCCCCCCCCCCCCCCCCCACTTCTCCTCGCAGCCCGGCAGGTTAGCAAACATGTACGCTGGCATCCCCGCTGTTTGTTTGGCCGTGTCGACAGTCGTGTACAACTCATTTGATCCAAGGAAAAAAGGGACGAATCACGATTTTAATTAACAGCCTTCCCCGCTTCCTCGCGGCGTCCCTCCAGCAGCTGGACAAACACTTTTTTTTTTTTTTTTTTTTTCAGTAAACATGGCGTCCAGCGCCGTGTGTTTGCCCGCTCCGCTTCCTGCTGGGCTTTACCAGCGTGCAGCGCTGCCTCGTGAAAACACGAGCCAGGATTTACCACATTAGGACAAACTAATCTTTAGGCCATGTTCAGGTAATCTCTGCCGCTGATTCTAGAGAAAGGACGTCTCTCTCTCCCTCTCTGAACAGCTGTTCTGGATGTCTTATTATCCCGCCAAGCCGCTCCCCGGGGGCGTGAACTTCTCTGCCTCGCCTTTGTAGTGACAAAGTGACTCGGCTTTTTGGCTTTTCAGTCTTCCAGAAGGCGGCTGAAAAAAGAAAAACACTTAGACTTCTCAGGGGATCGTCTCCGAACAAGGCCGGGACTCAGAGGAAGTCAGAGTGGCGTCTCCAGCTCTGCGTCATGTGGACCTGCTGATGGAGCTGAACCACGACAGCAGTCTGGAACTTTGTGTTTCCACCACTGAGAGGGACGTGGTAGAAAAACTTTCTGCTGTAAAGTTGGACATTTTAACATGGGAGTCTATGGGGACTGACTCACTGTTGGAGCCAGACTCTAGTGGTCGTTAGAGGAACTGCAGCTTTAGCACAAACACTAAAAATGGAGGGAAACTGCCAAAAGTTAAAATATAAACCTTCCAACGTCTGATTTACCACTTCACGTGATGCTGGAATAATCGTAAAAACGAGCTTCAGCGCTCAGTGCTGCCACAAGTGGCTGGAAGATGTAATAACAAACAAGACTGTGATGCATAGTATGACGGTCCTGAATCTGGCTCCTGTTTGACTGGCTATTCTGGAACTTTTGGTCGTTTCACATGGTCTTCATCAGCAGATGAATTTTGCTCATTTTATTAAATCATTTTTTTTTTGTTGTTTGCTCAAAAGTTTGGGTTTGAACGTTCAGTCTCACCTTTACTGAGCGACAACCAGCAGCTAACAATTAGCTGCTGGCACAAATAAAGACTCAATTATACACATGTAAGAAAAAAAGACTTATTTAAGCAAGAAAAGCAGTTTGTAGCTTTAAATTAAGCAGTTTAATCAATAGCTAAACAATCTGCAGAGCACTTTAAATATTCTTTATCCAACATGACGACAGCTGTAGGACGACCAGCTCTGTGTGTGTGTGTGTGTGTGTGTGTGTGTGATGACTGACTGAAATATAATATTCCACCTAAATAAGAAACTAGTTTGTTTTTCCTTTCCTTCGTTACACGGCGTCTTTCAGAAAAATAATGATAAAGTGGTTTTTGTTTCCAGAATTTTTAAATGAGTCTTAAAACATAAACCACAGTAACTTCTTTGGTTTTATCGTCTCACCATTCATCATTTTGTTGCCACAGATGTTTGTTTATTTTTTTAATGTGGACACATCCTCATCTTTGTTCCCTCCTGTGAGTCAAACGAGCTCAGCGCCGCTGCGTCGGTACAAGTTAAAAGAAAGAAAAGAAAAAAGAAAACATGCAGAGGGAAAGTGGGTAAAAAGCCAAATGATGAGTTATGATTTTGAACACTTCCAGCATCTCTGTGTGTATAGTTTCATATGGAAATCCCTTTAGCACGGCGGGTAAATAGATTACGATACAGTGAGGGATTAGGGATTGCCTCGCCGCTGGCCCACTAATCCCGAGCACAGACTGTCAACAGCCCTGACATGTCCGGGACTCCTTCTGCACAAAATGGCTCCTCGGCTGTTTAAGAAGCCAATTTAGAGACACACACACACACACACACACACACACACACACACACACACACAACTCCGCCGACATGAATATTCCTATCAGGGCTGTCAGCGGCGGGAAAAACAATGACGTTTGTCTTCAAAGGGGGAAGATTAGATGCTGCACGAGACAAAACTCGACTCTTTGAAGTGATTTCGCTTCAAATTCCAGCAAAGTTTTGGGCCGAATGAAAGTTTGTGTGTTTTCACAAAACTTCTGTCAGAGTTAAACACTTTCACTTTGCGAAGCCGCTTCAGGCTCCTTCTCTGCCGCACTTTAACTTGCGTTTTCTTGTCTAATATCTTTAGTTTCATGTGATTAATAAGGATTTTTGTGTTTTTGGTTTCGACCAATTTAAAAGTTCTGATATTTCTTTTCGTTCTGAATTTGCAGATAAAAATATCTTGTGTTTGTTTTTATTGTTTTCTTTTAATTAATATGATGTTGATGCCAAAAAAAAAGAAGCTGTTTTCAGTGTTTTCCTCTGAAGGAAGAATAAGATCTGAATACCTGCGCAAATCAATTTCATTGTTTGAATGTGGGCAAGTGATGAAACTGATCACATTGCATCTGTGTGTTTGTGATTGTTATGTTCCCCGGGGAAAGACCAGGGGATGAAAAGAAGATGGAAGACCGAGAGGAGGAACCATGTGGGGAAAAAAAGAATAATGTTTATTAACAAAAAGAAGAACCAGGTTTAAACGCTGATCAAAAGAAAACAGGCAAGTCAGATTAAAGCTCCTCCAGTGTAAAGGTCTGTGTCCATGTGTAGTGTGATTATAGATCAGCTCTAGCTTCTATATTAATACTGT
>NW_019524344.1:102686-104265 GCF_002814215.2 Seriola lalandi dorsalis
GACTGTTCTGGCTGAATTACAGCTTTTCTTAAAAGTTCCCACGGAAGTTGCAATATTTTTAGTTTGTTTTTTTAAAATAAAATTGCGAGAGAAAATAAAAATTGCAAAAACTGTCACTATATCTTCATCAAAAATAATAATTGTAATAATAATAATTAATGACTTGTACCAGTGAGAATAACCCCAGTGCAGTGCAGGTGGTGACCCGGTCTTCACAAAAGAGATTATGCTCCTCCGCTCTGTCTTGATCACAGGTAGAGCTGATCTTTATAATAACATCATGAATTCATGAATTTATAAAGTAAAAAGCAAGATCATGCAGAATTCACAGGGATCGGTTGAATCTGCGTTAATCATTGTGATCGCCACTTCCTGGAGGGACTGAATAAACAAGTGTTCACTGAGGAGCCATTAAAACCAGTTACCAGTTTCAACATCGTGGATAATCAGTGTGAGTATTAATTAATCAATTAACCAATAATTAACACCCTTTGTGAGCCTTGTTACAGCGTCACATCATATCAGCGCTGACCAGCTGATATCTGATATAACTAAAAAAATGGATATGATCAAACCTGTCTCTCTGCCCTCGGGATAATAACCAGTGCTTCAGCACCATGTAAACAGCAGATGCCTGCACTCTGCAGCTCCTCTTTAACCCGGTGTGTGCACCACACATCAGACCCGCAGAACTGGAGTGCATCTTGTTTTCAGGTTCAGACGTTTGATGTATTTGCCTTCCAAGTGCCTCTCACTTCTGAGGCCGTGCTGGCTGAAGCGGGGGCCTCTCCTCGAGACAAACGCCGATAGGGAATCTCTTTGTCGGGGCCGTGCCTAAGCCTAATCTAATGATTCAGATGACTGGGGGCCGTACTTAGCCGGATAGCCAGTGGCTCGCTTCAAACAAGCCGCTACGGGTGGAAGTTTCCCAAGGATTAACACTTAAAGAAGCAGCAGAGGAAAAAAGAAAAAGAAAGAAAAAGGAGAGCCGGTGCCTTCCAGGGAATCCCCATTAAGTCGAGTCTTGGAGTGCCAGAGAGGAATGTGTTTCTGCTGAGCTGTGATCCAGGTCTATTTCAGCGCTAATGGAAAAACTGGCCTTGTACATTTGATCTGTGACTTCTCGCACAACAATAGAAAACACACCGGTGTGATTTCATTCCCCCTCCAGTGGAATCTGACTGGACGCAGACTCTGCACGGGATGATTTTTACTGTTAAATACTCAACACAAGCATAAACTCTGCACAGCACACTGATGGTAGACGTCATTTCAACATGGTGTCCAGTTCTCCCGTGACGGAGCAACTACATCTGGTCAACACCACAAAAGGAAGAACGAGTCTAAATTAAGACTATGATTTAATATCAAAGTCACAGCTCAGAATTTACACTTTTCCCCACAAATACTTCAAAGGTTATTAATAGATGTAAGAAAAATACAATTAATACTAATGTTTGACAAAGCTGATTTTGGAAAAGCGCCAACCTGGAAGTTAAAGGGGCTGTTTGTAGGTTTTCTCTGCTGTTGGACATGGTTTCCTTCCAGGAGCGAGTGGTGGTGATGTCGTTGGCACGAG
>NW_019524344.1:105201-106034 GCF_002814215.2 Seriola lalandi dorsalis
TGAAGTCAGCGCAGACACGGCAGCAGAGAATCCAATATTTTAAATTCAGCATTGATTACATGTTTACTAGTCTTCTTTTTGCCAATGCTGCAGAACAAACTGTAAATTAGCAGAATAGGTAAATATATTTCTGTTTTATCCCACAGCACTGATTTTTCTGTTTTTAGATGTCAACATCATTATCTTTTCATGCATTAATTAAATAGTGTAACAGTGTTGTGACACTGAGTCCAGCCTCAAGTCAGAAGTTTGTTCATCTGTCCTGCTGTATTTTGTGTGACCATAGTCCGATAGACACAGTACGTTATTTACGTTACTTTAAATTACTTTATGTTACTTTATGTTACGCTGCGTTAGGTTATGTTACATTATGTTACTCTTTGTTACTGTACATTACTTTATGTTACTTTAAATTACCTTATGTTACTTTACATTATGCTGCATTACGTTATGTTACATTACGTAAAGTTAAGTTAGATTATGTTACGTTGTGTTATGTTAGTTTACGTTACTTTACCTTACTTCACGCTACGCTGCATTACGGTACATTACGTTACGTTTCATTGCTCTACGTTGCATTTTTTACTTAACGGCAACGTATAAACAAAATTGTCATGACAAACTGACTGAGAAACTGAACTAAATGACGTGATCTGTCTGTCAATCTCCGCTCTTAAACCACAGCCCAACATCTACACACCAGCAGCTTCATTACAATCAGTGAGTGTGTGTGTGCACGTTGCAATCATGGTTACATGCGGTTATATAGGTGAAACTGTGGCAAGACAAATTAAATATAATATTACACACTACAAATAATAATAACTTACTAC
>NW_019524344.1:108098-108199 GCF_002814215.2 Seriola lalandi dorsalis
CAGGTGTGTGTGTGTGTGTTGGGGGTGGGTTAATTTAGTGACTAATTAAAGTAGAGAGTGACTGACTGGGTGAAACGTCAGTGTCCCTCTCTCTCTCTTTT
>NW_019524344.1:109565-110830 GCF_002814215.2 Seriola lalandi dorsalis
AGCACCTCAGTGGGCCCACATCAGGCCACACCTGTCCCCCCTCCCCCCCAAACCCAATCCCAAACCCAGGCTCTGTGTCTGGGCAGCAGCTGCCGCCGGCCGGGGGTCTGAGTCTGAGTCTCCGGACCGGCCGAGGTCTTCTCCACGCCACGCCGGCTTATTTATCTTCACAGGACGCAACACCTGGCCGGGCCCCCACCCAGCTGGACAGTCACACTGCTGAGTGATATCAATAGAGGCTTTGGAGTTTCATCACAAATCTCCTAGCAACCGCAGCTGGCACCATAATGGAGGAACTAGCTGTGTGAAAATAATGTGCAGCGTGCACGGCATCCTGGGTAAAGGAAATCAGAGATAGCTCCACATCGCTGTTGCCTCGTGCTTTAGGTGTCGCTGGGCTCAGGGATATCTGGGGAGAGATGAAGTCAACATCTGACAGGTTGTAACAACACATAAAAAAAAACAAATCCCAAATTGAAGCTATGCTAAGTTAGCAAATAGCAAATTCTTCCCGCTCAGAACACGTGTGAGTGAATGCAGCCACAATTATGAATAGACATGCAAAAGTTTAAAGGGGCTATATGTAAGTTTTGCTATTGCTACATAGCTAACGTTAGCATGGACAGCTGTTACTCACCAGTCTAGAAGAAGCGCGAGTTCAGCATCAAACTTCATTCCTTCACTCGACAACATCTGTCTCCAGAGGTGGAAAACAACCCTCTTGTTCTTGCTTCTTTTCCTATCACTTCTTTTCTTCTACTGAAGTTAGCATGCTAACCAGCTAGCTAGCCCCAGCCTGGTCGGACCGCCTCGTCACTGTAGCGTCACTGTTTTGCTAAAATATTGGGAATTTATCCGACACACTAAAGTTATGTTGCTGTAAACAAACTCTAGTCTACATGTAACCTTTAGTTTCATGTGTTAGATCTTATCCACACGTCTGAAAAAGGCTTAATATTTAAAGGATTTACGGTAAAAACAATCACTGGTTGATCATTTTAATACTGGATCCACCGTTTTAACTTAGTAAATTACACGTGTTCTTTGCAGGAAAAGTTCATCCTGAAAAGCCTCGTGCTTCAGAGACACACATTATATAAAGGTTGGCTGATCAATCAGAAGGAGAGGTGATGAAACATTTATGTCACTTCACGTGTAAACAAGTGGTAAAGGCAAAAAATATATTCACCACAAGAAAATGAAAACTCTCTTTAGTGTCAGTCCAGCTGTCGACGTTGATGTTCGCACAAACGTTTTTTGGATTC
>NW_019524345.1:0-415 GCF_002814215.2 Seriola lalandi dorsalis
TATTTTACAATCCTGCAGCGAGTGCACTCTCGCTCTGGCTGACACCAGCGCCTGGGAAATAACACTTAAACAGGGAGAGATCAACAAGGGAAAAATATTTATTACACAGGAAAATTTGACACAAACTTCTCAAAAGTTTTAAGTTGGATACTGGGATGATGATGCAGGTGAAGCGACAGACTTGATGATGTTTGACCCTGATACGAGGCAGGTTGAGAAGGAGGAGCAGGAGTATCGGTAATGAGAACGTCCTTGTTCCTGTTTGAGGGTGGATAAGAGGGAATAAAGAGGGTGAAGTGAGAAGTGAGAGAGAGTGAGAGAGAGGTATTAACTGGTTTGGGGGAAAACCAGTTAGTTTGGGAAAATTGGGAAGGAAATTAGAGATATCTTAATGAGATTTTAGTTTTGTGTTGTG
>NW_019524345.1:4986-6284 GCF_002814215.2 Seriola lalandi dorsalis
CAAATACCATACACTGTGTTGATTAATAACCTTTGGAGGTGCTATGCTAGTCGCCTCCTGTCTCGCCCAACATAAGAGTGGTATCTATCTCCTCGTCCAACCCCCGGCAAAGAAAGCAAATAAGCAGATTAGCTCAAATAGTACTTTGATCAGCTGTGACAGTCTTTTACACAGATATCTCTATATTGTAAAAAAAATTTAACTCTGGGGCTTGTGTCCAATTTAATGGCAGACGATGGATTAGATAAATCGCTTCAAACACTCAATAGAAATCTGTTTTCATGGATTTCAGCACTTCATGTGAAATCCATGTTGAAACAGCAGGGGAGGCCTGCTGGATTCTTGTGTCAGTCTGTGTTAAAGTCAAGATGTCATCAGATGACACACACACACACACACACACACACACACAGACACGGGCCTGGCTGTTGTCCTCAGGATAACATCACCACTCACTGTTGCTGTCACACATGAAAGAATCTTTTTTCTGTGATTATGGACGCTCAGAGCGGCCTTACAGCGAATTAGTATCTGCTGACAGAAAAAAGGAAAGGATATTGTGTTCTCTGTGGAAAGACATGACCTGTAAAGTTTATGAAAGTGCCTTTGTGTGTTTTTCGCTGACACTTTTCACTTGTGCAATTTTAATGTAGCTGATTATTGTTTTAGTAAAAACACTTTTTTCTTCCACTTGCCTTTGTTCGCCAATTATGGGGTTTATCACATTAAGTTCCTATCTCAGAGCTATGAACTTAACATGATTTTTGTTTTGTTTTTTTCCTGTAAAGAACAAAATCATTTATTAAGAGTACTTAGCAAAACGAGTGATTGCAAATTGATTTCTGAAGCAGCAGACAGACATAAATGCACATCAAAGCAGGAGCAAACGCCATCATGAATGGATGAAGGATAAATGAGTCATTAGTAACAAAATAATGTTTCCTGTCACCCTTTAAAATTCGACGGTCCTCGTCACCCATTTACAGACAAACACATTAAAACAATTCTGTCAAACAGGAACACGCTGTGAGAAAACAGCGGCCGCATTAATGTGCACAGCAGATCAGCATTAAATGACTGAAAATTATTTCATTTCAGGCGGTAACTTTAGAGGGAAATCTTTATGACTCAAAGTGAATATTAATGGTTCAGATTTCCCAAAGTTTTCAAAGTGCATCCCTTCATTTTAAAGAACAATTTTTTCTCTGGACCACTTAGACAGACAGAGCTCTCAGCTCTTTTTTTTGTTTGGTTTGTTGCTGTGCAGAACCTCTGCCCCCCCCCCCCCCCCCCCCCCT
>NW_019524345.1:6572-7849 GCF_002814215.2 Seriola lalandi dorsalis
CATGCCAAATTTAAATCTATCTATGTTTAGAGTCCTGCCAAATTTATGCGAGATCAGCTGTTGTTTTGCTTGTTTAAAGTTTAGTTTGATTGGGGTCAAAGGAATTGTATGTGTTAAAGAATCTGCAAATGTATTCACTCAAAAAACTGAATGTAAATGCCCTTTGATTATGCATGAAGACTGTTTCACTTCAACAGCTGGAAAAACAGATAATTCTTCACCTCCACCCCCTCTGATATCTCCTCTCAATTGGCTGCATGTGACTTCCAGCGACATTCCTGCTGTGCCTGAGATGTGCACATGTGTGGCCACCTACGCGTGGCTACGTCCACACTGCTACGTTTACACCTGGCGTCCACACTACACCGGAGTTTTTGGGCGCTTAAAACCGACACTCTAGAAAATGCTGCTGGACCCGTTTTAGTTTGAAAACTCATAAAGACCCACGGTCGCTCCCTGATTTTGTTTTATCAACCTTAACTACCGGTGCTGACTACATGATAATGAAATACAAGCGCTACTGACCTTGTTGTCTTTGCTAGCAGCTGTTGTTCAGTTAATTGTTTTAACGCTACAGCTGCCTTTGCTGTTCCTGGTTCGTAGTATTTTGTGCAACTAATCAACTGCAGAGTAGACAACGTGCTTCCTGTTTACACCAGTGTGTGTAAACAGGAACCCGCAAGTCCCCTACTGCAGGTACACTGGCAGTTAAGTGCGAGATCGACTTCTTCATCATTTGAATTTAAATTACTTGCATTTTTTTTAAATAGTGTCATAGATGGTCTCACTGCTGTGCTAAATTTTATTCTGTTGATAAATTTAAATGCAAACAACTGAAACCCTCGATAGTGTGTTTTGTGGATTATTTAGTGAAACAGGGACGCTCTTTTTACAAAGACAGCATGCTTTAGAATTTCTAACACATAATTCTTGCTGTGAGCTCCACAAATTACCTTAAGTGGAAGCAGAAATCTAACTGACTAGATTAGAAGTGACTGACTGATATCTCAAAACCTGCACACATACAACTACAACTACAACTACTATAGTTTGGGAGAACTGACCCTTTAAAATACCTTTTTACCCCCATTTCAATCAGATATTCTGCGTGCCAGATGAAACAAACAGCTGGATCTAAAAAAACAAAAGACAAACAAATTGATTTTATAAGGATATGAGCCTTGTAATCATTCCCTCCCAATCACATAGTATTAGTTTGGGTCAGAGCTTTATTTATCTTATCTGCAATCAGGCGGTTCTTTACATGAAAGTAATCC
>NW_019524345.1:8690-9569 GCF_002814215.2 Seriola lalandi dorsalis
TTTTGGTCATCCATGAAAACAACATGATTTGATTAATCCAACTCTTCCAACCTGAACAACCACACAGGTCATTTTTTTCAACCCTCTGATACAACCCCATAGGAGTGTCTCCTGACATAGCGCCCCCTACGGCAACAGGCGTACCGGACTTCAGTTGTCATGGTTACAACAATAAACAGACGGACCAAGAACGGCATACCTACCTTCGTTGCTATGGTTACTAACGGTCATGGCTTGGTTAGGTTTAGAAAAAGATGGTGATTAAGGTGAAGTTAAGTACTTCCTCAACATTAGACGATATCTGTTGTCATGTTTACAATAATAACATGGACTATAGAAACAACATAAACTGCTGCTTTCACATGGAAATCGAACACCACTCTCCTGCTTCATATTCATCCACCACCACCTCCTCCTGACGTGGACTCTGTCTCTCTTTATACTACTTCATCACACTTTTCCCTTTGCTCCTGCCATTATTACTATGATCACTAGATGTTGCCTAGCAACAAAACGTAAATATGGGTCATAATAACCTGCTGCACAGACGAAGTATGGGCTCGTTCTTTGCAGGAGGACGGCCTTGATTAATCGCACATTTGTTAGAAATTTGCTGTGACAGATCCTCCACCCTCCATCATGTGGCCCTGCTTGAAGAGGGACTCTGCGGTCACATCTGACTTTAAAACCTTCATTATGTTGAGCTCCTTTTTTTTAAATTTGCATTATATCAAATTTGTTCCATTTTTACTGTTTGACAGTTATTTCACTTAATAACTGAAGCCCAAGTTAACATACTCAGATTTCTTGTTTTATCTGTCTAGCAGTCAGAAATACAAAGATGTAGAGTTTACTGTGATTGGAAAATGGGACGTTGGG
>NW_019524346.1:0-739 GCF_002814215.2 Seriola lalandi dorsalis
CTTCCTGAGGAGAATGAAGCAGGAGGAGCTGGCTGACTGTCTGCAGAGCAGTAAGAGGATTTCTCTAAAGGTTCAACATGATGGAGAAATGAGACATTTACTAACATCAACACATGGAGGGAAACATGTTCATAAATGTATTCTTTAGGGGAATTAAATGTTGTATTTTCTATATGAAACTAATTTCTTTTATGTTTATTCAGAACAAGTTGCTGCAGTTTGTCGACGTGAACTCAAATCTAACCTGAAGAAGAAGTTCCAGTGTGTGTTTGAGGGGATCGCTAAAGCAGGAAACCCAACCCTTCTGAACCAGATCTACACAGAGCTCTACATCACAGAGGGAGGGACTGGAGAGGTCAATGATGAACATGAGGTCAGACAGATTGAAACAGCATCCAGGAAACCAGACAGACCAGAAACAACCATCAGACAAGAAGACATCTTTAAAGCCTCACCTGGAAGAGACGGACCAATCAGAAGAGTGATGACAAAGGGAGTGGCTGGCATTGGGAAAACAGTCTTAACACAGAAGTTCACTCTGGACTGGGCTGAAGACAAAGCCAACCAGGACATACACTTCACATTTCCATTCACCTTCAGAGAGCTGAATGTGCTGAAAGAGAGAAAGTTCAGCTTGGTGGAACTTGTTCATCACTTCTTTACTGAAACCAAAGAAGCAGGAATCTGCAGGTTTGATCAGTTCCAGGTCGTGTTCATCTTTGACGGTCTGGATGAGTGT